>NW_017100307.1:2131961-2142442 GCF_001263275.1 Habropoda laboriosa | reverse complement strand
CCATTACTCGATCCTCCCACAAGCGTGTTGCACGCGCTGGTGGAGAAACAGCAGATGAATCGCAAGGCAGGTAAAATCCGCCGATGACGAAAAGCAAGGAGAACGCGCAGCGGCGGAGATGGCGGCGACGCGAACGAATCTCGGATCCGCTTGCCGCCATTCACTTTCGCGGCGGCGGTGGTTGCAACGACGGCGACGGCGACGGCTGTACGCGGTGATTTGCATTCGTGAAATCTATTTTCTGGAGGCGTGCAGGAATTAAACGACCTTGCGCAGCTGGTCGAGAGGGAAAGGGGGAGAGAGGCTGTCGATCTCTCTCTCTCTGTCTCAAGAGACAGAGGAAGAGAGAGAGAGAGAGAGAGAGAGAAGTCGCGCGTGGGCGCGTTCATTGATAGGCCGGTAGCCGATGCGTAACTGAGCGCAGCCAAGCGGCACACGACCCTGCCGCTTGTCGAAAGCTGCTTGAATTCCTCCTCGCTCTCGCTCGCCTGTTTCTGAGCGCACCCACCGGGTCGCCTTCGTTCGACACACTTCAGTCCGTGATTATAAGCTATGGATCAGTTGTTTTTCAGACGAGTCTGAATTTTTAGATGTTACCATCTCATCTACACTATATCCTCCATTTTCAGTATATAGTCATCTACACTGTATGATAGCATTTGTCCTATTGGTAGTCGAGAATACAGCAACCCTTGGAAAATTGCACCGGGTAGTTCTGTCCTCGCTGATGGCTATAGTAGGAGCCGAATATATTGACTGGTCATGGCCATTTTTACTGTGTTGGTTTTTCACACCGATGAATTAACGCGATCTTTTGCCTTACTTCTGGTGGTAATATACTCTGTTTATCTTACGAAGAGAGATCTTCTTTCGTCTTTTTTCTGTTTGACAATATACTCTCCCCGTCTTGTACGTTAACTCGTTGCCGTGTAACAACGAGTCGGACTCGTACCAGATTTTGCTCAACATCTGATAAAAACAGTTATATCGGTAAGAAAACTTCATTTTAATTCTAACTTTTGATTTAATTTATAAAACTGAAGATTGTCAAATTTACTTCTTATTTAGTGTAGCACTAAAACAGTAAATAGTTGACGCTTAGATGCATAGTCAGGAAAATAAGTAGTTCAGTGGCGGAATGGAAAGACTCCGTAAGGTGGAGGAGGTATAACCTTGACCGGCAAATATATTCGACTCCTACTATATATGTCTCGTATATCCTCCCGACTACACGTTATTGTTACCTGAGGCTGTACGCAGAATACGCTGCTGAAATAAATTGCGTTATTAAGTACAGCCGTTCGTTAAGTTTCTCATTCTGAAATACACCAGTTGTTCATTTGTAAAAGCTCCCGAGTAATTATTTTTTAACTCTGACTAATATGCAACGAAATTCAAACCGCAGAAATACCTCGGAAACCTCAGGAATGTCGTACCTTTTAATTACTCTTCGCAGGCATCACGTCTACGACCTAGAAACCTCTGAGACCCTCCCACAAGTCACCTCCTCGCAAGAATTTCCTGGCAGAGAGTTCACGCGGACGGCGAACGGGACAGGCGCGCGCGCTCGACGCATCCCGTCGGATTTTGTACTTTAAACGGTCTTAAGCGGGGCAGATAAGAGAAACTGGTTCGTAAATCGCGGACGAGCTTCGAGCCGAGATAATGCTTATTAATCTACATTAGCGGCGTGCCTGATGCTGGACACGCCGCGCTTGACATTGTCGAGCAGCGCGAACATTTTACGCGTTCCCGAGCACCGTGAGGGAAGGGGTTAAGTGACGAGATAAAGGAGGGGAATGCCATCCACGCCGAAGATAATGCTTGTAAATTAAGTCTTAATTTCAGGCGGCGAGGATCGCCGCCACGGCTAAATACCGCGTTAAATATTGCCGCGTTATCCGTTAGCGGAAATGAGGGGAAAGGAGCCTCTCGACCGTCGAATAAATACACGCCTGCCATTTTTGCGAGTCAACCTGGAAACTTTCCTTACTCGCTTTCTTCTCTTCTTCTTTATCTTCCTTTTACCTCTTTTTAGAATGTCTTTTTTCTCATTCCTTTCTTTATCGCTGTTGTTGTCCAGACGAGACACACGGTAGTCTTATTTTAAGGAAAGCACGATGACGCTGCGATCGAAGGTAAACGTGAAAGCAAATATGCACACGCGCGCAAGAAATTCTCTTGCAAGACCCAGGCGAAAAATATGCGAATAACGCGAAAGAGTATGAAACGAGGAGGAGGAGAAGAGGAGCGGTTGGAGTAAAAACAAGGGGCAAAAGCGAACGTAGAAGAGGCAGAGGTGGAAGAGGGAAGGGCGAGGCGAAATTGAGAAAGGCAGAGGCGGAAAGGAGCCGAGGACAGGTGGTTTGCATACGCGTGCACCGCGCGACGTGCACGGACGCACGCGGGCTGAATGCTAATTTTCACTCGGCCGGGGCCACGATTAAGGGCCGCCTCGCGTTTTATGCGAGATCGTTCCGTTTCCGTGCGTGCTCTACCCTGTCCCGGGGTTTTCGGGGCTGTGCATGGAAGAATCGCGTGCACGCGCAATGGAACCGCGGAACCGGGTCCCCGTTATAAGGACGCGAGTGCCGCCGCGCGGATCCCCTCGAGGAATACCAAAAAACCGGAAAGGTCGGCCTCGCGGGCCACGTCTTGTTCCTCGTGCAACACGCTTATTCTCATCCAGCATCACGCAGATTCCTTTCAATGCTACTCTCTGCATTTTGACGATTCACGTGGTTTAGTAGAGAAGTCGCGAGTATTTGGAGTTGTGGGGTGGTGACCTTGAACTGCGATTAATTCGGGACAGGCTATAGCGATGCATTCTTAGATGCAAATTTTTGTCGTGGAAGCTTTAATCTTGTATTAATTGTTCCACTTTGTCGGTTTCTGTTTTTAACAAACTGAATAGGTATTTTTATTAGCAGTAGGGTGGAGACCTTGAGCTGCGATTAATTCGAGACAGGCTATAGCGATGCATTCGTAGATGCAAACTTTTGTGATGGAAGCTTTAGTGTTGCATTAATCATTCCAATTTGTTGGTTGTCGTTTTTGAAGAACTGAATGATTGTTTCCTTTGGGAGTGGGAATGGAGACCTTGAGCTGCGATTAATTCGGGACAGGCTATAGCGATACAATCGTAGATGGAGATCTTTGTCGTGGATGTTTTAATCTTGTATTAATCGTTCCAATTCCTTCGGTATTTTTTTTAAAGAACTGAATAGTTGTTCCTATTGGAAGTGGAGATGGTGATCTTGTGATAAAATCAATTTTAGACGAGCAATAGCAATGCATTCCTAAATGGAACAAACGATAGATGTATAGTCTGACAGGATTCCCAGTTTTCAACGAAACCATGCAATGTATGGGATCTTTGCACTCGTCTCGTCATGCTCTATCGCTGCATGCTAAAATAATGTACCAGGTGTCGTTGAAAAAAATCCAACTGTCGTTCAAAAGTGACTTTAACGCAGTTTTTAATCTTTCAAAAGCAAGCTTTCGAATTGAAGCATTTGCCCCACTCGGCTGCCCCCTTCTTCCCAATAGCGCAATTTCAATCTTATCAGAACAATCCATCGAATCGAACTACTACAACACCTTTCGAATATCAAAGGCGTTCAACCCCGTTCAATCCCAAGGTCTCGACAACAAGATCCCAGGAGCGTAGAAGTGGGCAGAAGAGGAGTAGGAGGGGAAGAACACGAGTGTGTCCTGCTTTTTCCCCGAAAAAACATCCGATCGATCTGGACAGACGGGCAACGCGCAGATCGGACATCTTAATTGCGCCGGTGAAATTAATTTCCTCCCGCTCTCGGGCCTTCCGAGATATTGCTGTCAGATTAATCCCTGCGTGTCTCTCCCCCGGGGGCCAACCTGCTTTCGTAATTATTTCTTCTCCGATCTTTCCCTTAATCCTTGACTCTCCGCGCGTTGATCCGACCGTTTCTCGCTTCCCCCTTGATCCTTTCTCCGTGTGACGGACAGCACCAGATCAGGCGTCGCGCCGCCGCTCGATCGAGAACCGACGCGTGAACAACCGTACGTCTCTCCCTCTCTCTCCCTCCTTTTTCCTCTCTTTCTCGAAGAGATAATCGATTTGTATGAAACGAAACAGGGGCCCGGAGAGCAGTGGATTTTAATGCTGTGCAATGGCGCGGAAGAAATATGTCGAATGAATTATCGCGGCGCGTTTCGAAACGA
This sequence comes from Habropoda laboriosa, assembly GCF_001263275.1. Lineage (NCBI taxonomy): Eukaryota > Metazoa > Arthropoda > Insecta > Hymenoptera > Apidae > Habropoda > Habropoda laboriosa. Next base: position 2,138,239 of record NW_017100307.1, on the reverse strand, counting down.
CGCGTTACTCCTTTACTATTTATAGTATAGCTCGAGCGAGCTCGGGCCTCTGCGGCAGCCCTCTCTGCCTCGCTCGCAACTTGCTACTTCTGCACAATTTCGAAGTAGGTTAGCTGCAAAATTTTGCACCGAGGAATATCTTTTTTGGGCCAAATTTCGTGTCGAATTTAGTCGTTCCTCGCTGTCAATTGGAGCGAACGTATTTCTGCACGGAGTGTATCTTTCGTCCTGAAATAATGTCGCCTTGCTGCGAAAATGTAGATATGAAGAAAGTACGTAGTTCTATGTCAATCAAGCGAGACAATAATACCTCGTCACCTCCAAACCGGAAGCGAGGACAACGATCCGTCTAGACAGCGTCACTTGCAACTTGTATAAAATCGTCACCGTTAAAACGTTCTCACCGATCGTGAAGCTACCGAACAGTCCCATATTTCATCGACGACGACGTTAACTGTCCTCCGTTTTAAGTGATCCACCACGCAGTAACAATCTCGCGAAACGCAACAATTCAATGAGAATAGAGAAGAAGAATCGTGTCACGTGCGCTGTATGTCCTTCTAAAAAGGATTAAAAGCTTATCCTGGTTTCGAAGCGTAGAAAAACAACGGTTTCTCGTCTGGTCGAGACGGTAGAAGTGTACAGTGGGTGATTGCGACAATGAATGGCGTCGTTGATACGCGAGTGTCGAAACGCGTGCATCTCCAGAGGAAGTTCTTCGTACCCGAGCCGTTCCCAGCTTCTTCTTCTTCGCCTCTTTCGCTTTTTCTCTCCCTCGGTGAGTGTGCGAGCGCCTCGTAAAAAGCGACGTCGATCGCCGCCTTTCGAATTATAATTAGCCAGCGGCGTGCATGAATGAAACGACCAGCTTGCGTAACGCCGGTCTCTACGAATGATTTACCGGCGAGATTGCAAGCGGATCGCCGACAGATTATCGTCCCGCTTCTACGGCCGTTTAACGGCTGGGAATAAATGCCAGACGATTTTTCGTCGTGATTACGCACGATTATTGGCCCCCTCGTAGGTGGCTGCGCGTTCCACTCTGTGGAAAGTGGAAAGGGTTTGGGAAACGGGTATTGTTTTTCTCCCTTTTTTTCCCTTTGTCGGGGAATCGAACGAAATTTGCATTTCTGTAAATGAGTTGCGTAACTTGCGTACTTAAGCGAGTTCCTCTTTCACTTTCATAGACTGCGTGAACCCTTTGATAGTTTATCTCGAGCGAGACTCGGGCATTAAATAACGAACAGTTTTACTCGAGAGAGACTTTTAGGAAGAAAGTTAGAAAGGGACGAGATATTATTTTTGCACTGTGCTTTAAGAGTAATCTCACACAAAATGAAACATGAATTTTATTGACTTTAAGGGTTAAATTTTGTGCGAAGATTTTCAAGTGCGTTCTATACGTGAAAATAAAATGTATCTTTAGACTCGGGCAGTGCGTTAAATAACGCATTATACTCGAGAGAGACTTTTCGGAAGAAAGTTCGAAAGGTACGAGATTATTATCATCAGAAAATAATCGCGCACGACGTAACTATTAAAAAGACAGTGTAAAGTATGAATTGTATTCACTCTAATTCTTATATTAGACTGCCAAGGGGTTAACTTTCTGCAAAGATTTTCAAACGAAAATGCGAATATTTTTTAAAAAGTTCTGTAGATGGAAATAAAACGTTACATTGACAGATTTTTGCAGAAGTCTGATTTACCACTTCCGTGACCGGCGTACTCGGGTACTCCGCTAAAAGTTCATCTCAATTTAGTATCCATTAGGCGTACTATCCGCGATAAATGACAAATTCTCGAGAGGAAAAAGGTAACTCGGTCACGAGAGGGTTAATCAAAAGCAAACCCAAGTGCTTACTTTCTCGTTACGAAACGCGCAGCGACGTTCTCATCGTGTGCCCGCGCATTCGAACCGTAATATCGCTTATGCATAAACATGATTCAACGCTAACGACACCCGGAGAGAGAGAGAGTCGTAAAGCCTAATTCGCCAGATATTTTGCCCGGCAAAAACTCGAAAATTACCGAGCGGAGAACAACTGCGCAACCGTACTCCGGCTATTAATACCAATCACAGGCAAAGTTATCATTAGCAAGCGGTTTCCGCTCGCAAATCGTCGAGCAACCGGGCAACAAAAATCCCGGGGAAACGTCAGACTCGCGTTCCAACTGAGAACACGCGACCGGTGCCGCTCGATTTGTCGCGTGCCCGCCATTATACGGCGCGCGTTACGCTCGCGTAACCGTGCTCCGCTATGAATTATGCTTATTCGCGGGAGCGCTATGCGGCCGTTCATTGACGGCGTTCGACGAAGCGTCTCCCTACGATTATCGTGTTTTAGCCGTTGTTCTGGTGCTCTGATGGGACTCTGTCACTCGAAAGTTTGGTCACAGCCGGGAAAATACAGTGAAACTGAAAGTTAAGCACTCGGACACTGAATTTCCGCGTACTTCCGTGCCGTCTGAGGGTCTGAATTGGTCTCAGCTGGATACTGATCTGAGATGTGTATGGTTATTCTTGACAGTGGTTTGCGATATTAAATTATCGAAGCACCGAGTCTTTGAATCTGAGCGAATCTTGCCGAATCAAGATTCCCGAGGTATCGCTTGTGGTGTTCGTATACTAACTCTCTTTTCTTAGTCTGAGTCGGCCTTCTTATCGCGTCGTCCCTTCTCCAATTCTTCCAAAATTCGAAGAAGGGACGCGAAGGGAGGTACCTAACATTACTAAGTGACCAACCCCGTATCACCACCTTCCATTGCGCCCGGAGCTGATCCTTGCTGGACGGAAGGTACCGAGAGGCCTCGGAAGACCCTTTGATGGTGACTTTATGATACCTTGCCTTACCGATTGAACAACAGCCTGTTCCTTAATATTTGAGAAATTCTACGTGCCGCATGTTGACTGCAGACCGGTCTGCTAAATTAAAAATAACGTATCACAAAATCGTCCCCTTGCTGTCCTAACGCTGAAAGTAACCATAGAGGGAAAAAATGAATCAGGCGAGAATGATAGACTTCACTGTGCTGAGATCGATGTGAAAGTTTAAATTTGATAAACGGAGTTGGAATTTCTTCGAGTTGAATGAAATGAATGGAAGTGAATGGATTTATATCGTACTTTTGCACTGCGCGATTAACGTTATCAGCGGAAGGCTCAGTCGGCGGTTCCGAATGGAGTGATTCATTATGGAAATCGCGGTTATGGTTGGTGTCTCTGTTACCCAATTTTGGACGGTTGGCGATTAACCACTTGCGCTGGAATTTATGTGCTGTGTATAGCCACGATATAGCGAGATTAAATTGGCCAGGAGTCGAAATAAACATGTTTCAGGTGTCGAGACAATCGAATTGATAGATTAGATAGATCTGTTGACCCTTTGCACTCGAGGATCTTTTAGCTATAAATTGCAAATCAGATTTATTTCTATGTTTAATGGATTTTTATATTGTACAAGGCGTTTTTTCAAACCATTTCGCTGATTAGACCTGTTGTCCTGTAAAATCAATTTTTTACCAAGTGGGAAACAATAATGTCGCTTTTCAGTCTCCTCTCGAGTGCGAAGGGTTAAAGATTTGAAACCTTTGCCAGGTTTATGTTTGGTATAAACCTCGACAAGACAATCTTTGATGGTCCAGCATTGTCGAAGTGCAGAAGCTCTTTCTTATTTATTTTTTCTTCCTGGAAGAGTAGGAGGTGTTAATTCAGGAACACGCAGATTTTTTCGATACTCAGGAGCATAAATAAAGAAGGTGAGAGTGATTTACGGCGTCAGTCATTTACGCAGGTGGCGGCCATTTTCGCGATTTTTCCTCGTTACTATTGACCGTTTGGCTCGGAAGATCCGCGGGCTCGTGCCAAATCGCCGCGCATATTTCTTTGCGGGCTTAGAATTTATACGCGACAGTGGCGATCGCCACGATTGCCAAGCGATGTATTGTTCGCGGGCTTGTGAAGATGAATGGCGAGTTGCGTTGGAATTCGACGCGTGTTTCGCTCGCACAGCTTTGTTCGATGCCGTGTTTTTAAATAGGAAAGAGCTCGGGGGTGGCGACACACCTGGCGAATCGTTACTCGAAATCGTTCTCATTGGCCACGTTTTCGATTCGCGATCGCCGCCTACCTCGTCCAATGTGAATTTCAAATTTGCTAATCAGATTTTACCGTCTTCCTTGGGACTCTGAAAGAAAATTTTCTTTCTCAGTTGTTACTGTTGAAACTTCTTAGTGCAAACCTTGCTCTTATGGAAGAATATTTCGGAATATTTAAGGGCTATCGAGTGGAAAGTGTCAACGCATGAGGAGACAATATGCAAATTCAGAGAGTGGAGATTAATTAATTAAGGTTGTAGAAGATTTTGGAATAGAAGTGTTAGAAATTGAGCTCTGGAACTCTTATGGAACTTATGGAAGAGTATTCCGGAATATTTCTTAAGGGCTATCGAGTGGAAAGTGTCAACGCATGAGGAGACAATATGCAAATTCAGAGAGTGGAGATTAATTAATTAAGATTGCAGAAGTTTTAGAAATTTTAATTATGGAACTTACGAAACAATATTTCTATCGCAAATATTCTTCCACAAGAACGTGACTTACATTCGTAAGCCTCGACAGTAAAAATCTGTGTGACACCAAGCTGCAAAAGTCTGAAATCTCTGACATTACATTAGCCCTTTCACGGCTAAATTATTTTTCTCTTTAAATACTGAAGTCAGACGTATACCTTCTCGATTAATTCCTAAGCTCCTCTACACCTGAATTTCCAAAACCTCTCCTCCCAAATCATCTCGAATCTCAATTAATTAATCCCCTCCGTGTATTTGCATTGAATCTACTCAACCGCTGACACTTTCTACTTAATAATCCTCACGATCTCCGCTTCCCGTTCAGAAACTCCACGAGAGACACTTCTCGGTCCGGCTCAATCAACGTGTCACGTCTAACGAAAAATCCATCAAGCGTGTCAGTGGTGGTCCGTTTCAGCGGAGGCTGAGAGCGTGTCTAAAGATCGCGGAACGCGAAAGTCAGCTGGACGTTGGCTAAACGGCGCCCTTTCAATTCGACGCGGCGACACTTGGTGTTCCTACTTAGGATTTGTCGGGTGGATTGACAAATCGAGGCCAACAACGCTCGCTTGCTCGCTCGCGAGAGAACCCACAGAGAGACACTTTTGCTCGCTCTCGAGGCGGACACGCGCGCGCTCGTTAACAAACGGGGGGGAAATGATGAAGAGGGAGAGACGAGACGAGGACGCGAGAAAAAGAGGCGTTGAAAACGGCAGTCGTTAGTGGAGAACGACGCGTAATTAATTCGAACTAACGAACGCTCGCGAATTTTCCGGCCACCTTACGGCGCCTTTTGCGCCACTGTCTTTTAGGAGAATTAACGGGGTACACACGCATAATTTATTTCCTCGCGCGATCCTGCTTTTTGTCGGTGGCGTACCCAGCGCTGTTTTCGTACCGGCACGATCATCATCGTGATGAAATTCCTTGTTCCCTTAAGTCGGTTAGTTTTGCGTTTTATGGAGAATGTTAATTGGAATCTTTTTATTAAGTCGAATGCAGTTCATTTTCTCACTTCTGTGTACTGTATAAAGAATCTCCAAGTTAGAATTACGAATGGAAAATTAATTTAAGCATCTTGATCATTTTTGTCGTTCAAAGTTGGCCAAAATTTTGGGATCATCCGCCAATTTTCATCAATATTTATGAATCTTCTACTAATTCTCTATAGATTCCATATTAATATTTCAGTAATTTCTATTAATTCGAATGACAAAAAATTCTCAAAATTATTAACATTTTTCTGAAAATTCCAGTTTTTCACTTCTCTTATACAGAACGAAAGAATTTTGATAGTCTGTAATTTAAAATTAGCCGAAATTTTGGAATCTACCAATTTTCATCAATATCGAATCTTCCCCCAAATTCTCTATACATTCCATATCAATATTTCAATAATTTCTATTAATATGAACGACAAAAAATTCATCAGAGATAATTCTCAAAGTTTTTAACACTTTCCTGAAAATTTAGCTTAAGCTAAAATTTAACTGGACTAAATTTTGCAACTTGCAATGCCCATAATCTCAACCTACTTTTCTACATGCACCACTGTTAGATTTATCAGTCAGTTAGATATAACAAAAATGAATCTAAATCTTCCTTACTAGGAAGTATATATTTCTTTTGTATACGTTCAGAGAAATCCGTTTAACCTATACCACCTCTGTTTAGTAAAGATCTAAATGTTTATGATACGCGTCGCGT
>NW_017100307.1:2039340-2131926 GCF_001263275.1 Habropoda laboriosa | reverse complement strand
CTGGAGATCTAATGGTGTTCGCTCGATAGAACCTTTTCTGAATCTGTCGCTCGATTGCCGAATTTTTCCGCAGTGACTCCCCCGCCAAGTACAAGAAGGCACGCTGATTGGGTTTTCATGTACGCATAAATTACCAATCAACGTGCCCCTTGAGTGTCACCCGCCCTTCCATTGCGCCCTTAGCGCGCTTTTCCTTGGAAGGAGTGGGGCCCTACCTGCGGGTGCGTGGAATCTTCGCTGTCCTTCGGTGACGCGTCGGAAATTCCCGCCAGGTCAACCCTCGGCCGGGAGTGCCGTTATACTCACGTGTGGACTGACCCTTCAGGAATACCTGGTTTACGACACGTCTTCGGTTATTGAGGACGCGGATAAGTCGAAATTCTTTTCGCGAAGCTACGAAGCGTCTTTGTTCTCAAAAATAACCTTCTCGTGCGAGCGTGCCATAAACCCGGTCAACGAAGACCCCATGCGTTCCGTACCTGCGCGACGGAACGATACGTGACAAAAGGCCCTTCGGTCCCAAGAGGGGGCAATATTAGGGCGTTGCGTAGGAGCATTCTCAGTCCGTAGACAGTGCTCTTACCATCAAGTAGAAAAGCGAACCTTCCTTGTGTCTAATAAAAGTTTACAGTCTAAAATAAGGATTATTAATTATTTAACAACCAGTAACTCCCATAATCCAATACCACACCATACAAACCGTTCAGTTTCCACATTGACAGAAATGCAGACAAGCGCCGTATCCCGCAAACCAGATGAAAATCTGCGCAAATAATCGCTAACGTCGGCAAAAATAAACGTCTTCCTCTTCTCCCGGCGATAAATTAGACCGTTTGACAATAGTCGGTTCCCAGATCTCGCGACAATTCCATAACAAGATAACAACCGCGACTCTCGCGGACTAGAGAAATCGTTCGACTAGAAAACGAGGCTGGTGGGTGTGTATGCAACACGCGCTGATAATTATCAATCGTTTATCTCATTAATAACTGCAGGAAGCTATCGCAACAGCGTTCTCGTTGCAGCGTCGTCGCTGCGTAACGAGCGTCGCGCGTGCGAATTAATTTGCAAGCGGTCTCGTGGCCAGGCGTGACATAAATTTCCCACACGGTAATTGTTGCTCGTCGTGCTTGTTCGTGTTGCGCGATTATTTACGCACGCTTGTGCCCGCGATACACTCTCGTCACTTTGTTCCACTCGATGGGTACACAGCACACTTTTGATTCGCTCCAGACACGTCGTAATTCTGTCGCCATTTTTCCTCTCCCCGAAACTTTCACGTTATGAAATGTGTACACTTCAATTGATCCAAGAAGAAGAAGTACGTTAATAGTGTAGTGATTAGGATCGGAACACGAGTTTCGCACAGTGTCTGATCGTGGCCGGTGTATTCTACTTATCAAGTAGAGCTTCAAGATTAGAATAAATGGAGAAAATTGTCGGAAAAGTCGGAGCAAGAGTGTATTTACAAGGTAACATTACAATATTTTCTTATCGGAATTTGTGTACGTTGGATTTCTAGCCGAAGTGAAATCGAAGAGAGCAACAACTATTGGAGAAATCATCGACTGCTTTCGATCGTCAGATCAGACCACGCGATAGACTTTGTTTTGGCGTAAGCTGTCTCATTAGCATCCAGGTGTCAAACTCGCTTACTATTAACGCTCGTGCTAGATATCTACGTTAATATCGATTACTTATCCACGACGTACGGCTTTGTGAGACGAACATCAACACGGCTTTCGATCTCTGAAAACCTACCGTATCTCTGTATTACTCTGCGGAAAAAAGATTTTAAAAAAGTGTTGGCACGTTTTATCAAGAGGAGCCAGATTCCCTGTCAATTTCTGATCGTCTTAACAGGCGAAATCCACGCGGCAAGAGACGGAGAAACGAGTTTGTTGGCGCGAGACAGTAGCGAAACTCGTCGTGGAACGGTCCGAGGAAAAAGAAGATCAATTGCTCGAAGGTGAGCCCGAAGGTTACGCCTTTCGTTTTTCGCCATAGCGGGACAGATCGTCTTGTCTATTTAAGGTGGAAAATTCACTTGGATCGTTACTATCGGCACCATGTGCGTCCACCGTACCACTTCGATCCTAGATCCGAGCGGTTTGTAAGCGAGTGTGCGTGTACAGGTCGACGGCGACGACGGCGACGAATGTTGCGCAACGCTCGAGCGTCTCTTTGCCTCCCGAGATCGTAACAGTTACATTAACGACGCACCGAGCAACGGCCAAGCTCGTTATCTCGGAACGAACCAGCCCCGATCTGTCGCTGATTAATTATTATCATCGCTTTACACGCGTACGACACGCACGCGTTACGCATAGGTGCACCGTGTCCCTCTGGAATTCTTTTCGGATGGATCTCCGTAGTACGAACGCCTAACGAACCGTACCAGAGGTTAAGGTTTTATCTTTGTTCGTCGAGGACGCTCGAGTCTTTGGCATTTTAATTGACCACGAATTTTGCCTCGTTTCCTGGAACTTCTTGATTGTGTTCCTCTTCGGATCGTTTCTGTTGTTGAGAATAGGCAACTCGATCGTCTGGCTGTTTGTCACAATGTACGGTTGAAAAATATGTATACGTTCGTGCAAGGGAAATACTTTGGAAGAATTTGAAAGGAATAGAGAAAGATGGCAATTGTAAAAATTTTGTTTTCCATTTTATTGGCCTTTGAAACTATTTCAGTTACGTACAGAAATGTGCCTTTACATTATGGTACACTGTGTAGGGGGAGTTCCCCTAGGCAGCTTAAGGTTTTTCTTAACACGTTGAGCGTGGACCCGATTTCGCTCTGCTTTCCGTCCAGGCGGCACACAGCGGCGATCACTTCGCGAGTTGTTCGGTTATAGAGTATAAACAGAAGAGAACAAATGTGCTCACACGGCATTCAGACGAAGAAATGCCAATCCGGGTTGATAGAAGTGTTCATAAATTGCAAAAAGAAAAAGAAGGAGAAGTGCATAACATTTATTTTTTAAACATGATACTGCCGGTCCCACGTACCGACGCCACCCAAACGAAAAGTTCTCGAAGAGAACAAATGTGCTCACACGGCATTCAGACGAAGAAATGCCAATCCGGGTTGATAGAAGAAGTGTTCATAAATTGCAAAAAAAAAAAGAAGGAGAAGTGCATAACATTTATTTTTTAAACATGATACTGCCGGTCCCACGGACCGACGCCACCCAAACGAAAAGTTCTCTGTCAGTCCCCATGGACTGACGCCGCCTAAACGGAAAGTTCACTGTCAGTCCCCACGGACTGACGCCGCGCTTAACGTGTTAAATAAATCTCTCTACCTGTGCACACGCGACTGAAACGCGTAGAAAACTTACTTTTACTCCTTTTGTCTCCTCTAGGAGATGCGCGGAATAACGGCTCGGTAGCGTTTCAATTATTGCAGATATAACTAATGTCCGATATTAGGTGCCGTCCGGCGTTAAGGGAACTCCCTCTATATAAAACTGCAATTAGTCGGAATCGCGAAGAAAATAGCGAAGGTCATTTTTACAACTTTTTTATGGGAGCTCGTAATGAAAATTTAAAAAATTACACACACGCTGAAAATTTCATCGAAATCGGTGGATGGAGAAACAAGCGACAGGCATACATGACCTATTACAGTTCTAGGCCGAAAGTCGTGAAATACAGTAAATTCTCTACAAGTGTCAGTCAGTTTGGATTCTACAAGTGTCAGCATACTGCGCCTATGTTATCTCGCTCGCTGTCAGTCAAGCGTGTAACGCTACACCACTCGGTTTCTTTTACGAGATTTCGCGGCTCGACAATTCATAATTTCTGTAATTTTACTTTTTTTCATCTGAAATTTTTTTTAACATGGTGAGATTTGTCACGCCAGACAGTGAACGTGTTAATAAGTAAATGTTGTTCAAATTATATCCTGTTTGATATCATTTTCGTCAGAAAAATCTCATCAATATGTTAAGAAAAATTTCGGAATAAAAAAACGTAAAATTAAAAAAGTTGGTATTTAAATCGCTTGGTTGCCTCGATTCACGTTTCATCCTTATCTTTTATTCGCTGTCCTTGCCTACGTTCGGCAAACTACAAAGGCGGGCGCGAGGCTCGAAAACGTAGTCCCTGACTCTACAAGTGTCAGGCTTAGGTTCCTTGCGGACTGACACTTGTGGAGAATTTACTGTAGTGCGATTTTCACAATCTTTAATCGTTTGTTCCTTGCGGACTGACACTTGTGGAGAATTTACTGTAGTGCGATTTTCACAATCTTTAACCGTTTGTAGCTCATAGCAACATTAACCGATATCGATCAAATTTTCAGCGTGTGTATAATTGACACAGACCTACAAAACGTATTTTTTAAATTTTCATTACAAGTTCAGATAAAAAAGTTGCAAAAACGGCCTTCGCTATTTTCTTCACGAGTCCGACTAATTGCAGTTTTTTCAAAAATTTTTTTACGCGTCATCTAGTAAACTAATCTTTCAATTTTAAAAAAGTTATTCCATTTTAAAGGATGTGCATGAATACTTTTTTCGGTCGCTCTATGTTTATATCAATCTGTCTCAGTGTGTTGATCATTTTTGCTGTTACTATTACACAGACACACCCTCGTTTCTCCTAATAATCCAACACTCGCTAGCATCGCCAATTCCACCAAAACTGATTTCTAAATCTGACTCATCCCCGGTCGCATCACGCAACACGTTGATCCTCCCGCAGAACCTTAGCTAAACCCAAGAGCGACCTGTAAAAAAAAATCGAGCATAGACGAGCCGGGGACGGTATCGAAAAGAGGCAACAAGCAACGAAAGATGTTCCTAAACGTCGAAAACGTCCCACGTCCGCTGTCGCGCGTAGATCACGCGAACTGCGTGTCCACGACACGTGAGCGCGTGGTGTGCGCGTTGCAAAAAGGAAGGGAGCCCATCTTGTCGCGCAGACGTCGTAAATCGCCCGAGATCTTTGTAACATGCGTTAAAAGCATTTTGTTAGAACCGTTCTAGAGGAACCGCTTCGCCGCGCTATTTCTCGTCACCGGGACGCCATTAAACAGGTGAATCTCATCTGGAAATAGTGCTGTTACGCGCGTTAAGTACCGGGCGGTCGCGTTCCTAACCAGCGTCGCGCTCCTTTGATTTCACTGTCTAATAAATATAATTACGCCGGTTGCGTAACACGAGCGTTGCGTGGATCGCCAGGTATTCCGCCACCTATTTTCTTTACCTCGACTCTCTCAGCCCTAAGGCTGCGCTTATGACCTAATCCCTCTCTCGGCTTGTTCACCACCTAACGGCAGATGACGACGCGCGCTCCTGTCGCCTCCAGAGACGAACAGCAAACGCGACCTCGTCCTTCGAGTGTGAAACTCGTGAGAAACGTCGGTTTTCATAGCGTCACGCGTCTCTCGCTGACACCAGCCTTTTTCTGTAGAGTTTTGTTACGTGAATTGTCGAGTGTGGCCTCTTCTGAGAAGGTTCTGTAGCGTGATTCTTTGGTATAGTTTCGCAAGGTTTTCGAAGTGTCGATTTTTTTTTTTTTTTTTTGCCTTTTGATGTAGGTTTCTTTTTTTTTGCTGACTGTATACGTAAGATTTATTGTTTTAGTAAAAAGATGGTGTATTATAGATTAACTACGTCTGGTAGTCTTCAATCTTATAAATTTAAAAAAGAGTTAGAATTAAAATTCGTTTTTTTTGTTAACTCTTTGCAGTCGAATTCTGGGATATTCCTAGGAAGGTGTTTTTACCTTCTGAACGCTCTGCGGACCCTTTGCCTGCAGAAACGAGAGGGGAAAAAATATAATATGCAGGCAGCTTAAACAAACTCGTTTGAATAAAATTCGTACAATTTTAGGCAATAATTCACCGAGTGTTCCATACCAAATCATAATGCGGACCAGTACGATTACTATGCCTATGGAAAATAGATGTTTGTCGCGTCTTGACCAAAATCTGTTCCACTATTCTGACTCGTTGTTATAAAGACGTGCCCCAAATGTAATTAATCTCTAATACATTAGCACACAGAGATCACTTTTCTTACCTAACACTGTACTGAAACAGTAAATTGCTTATGCTCGTACAGTCGGTAAAATAGATCCTAAATCAAAGGGTTAAGAAGCCCTTCTAATATATATTTTCCTCTAAAATCCTCGCCGTTACAGCTCACACAGGCGTATAGTTGGGGCCACGATATAGCGAGGTCGTAAATTAAACTCTCAAGAATCGGCACCGATTGATGTTGCGACACTCAAGGCCGTGTGTTGCAGTCTGTTTGAGGGTTCCAACAATAAACGAATAGTAGCATATGATTTGGTACTTCAAGTAGAAAATGGTATTTCATTTACAAATTGAAAATATGTTAATATTAAGCTACACAATCTTTTTGCACTGTCTATCTGTATATAACACGAGTAGATAAACTAAGATGCTAAAGACATCAATAAGACCTTTACCTGTAACCGTATTTCCAAAAGCGGCTTCCCCCAGAGGGAGAAACCCTAATTTGTCCTAGCTGCATGCAGTTTTCAGTAAATATATTAGAATCAGTTTGACTTTCGCTGGATACAAGAATTCTTCGTACGGTCCTGACAATGGTTTCAAGTACTTATCTGCTCGTATCTCTGTCAATTTTCGGGTCCCGGCAGCTAAAACATGTTTACTTTGACGTCTGATCGATTTTACGACCTCGCTATATCGTGGCCCCGACTATACGTTAAAATTTTCCTATAAATCCAGCGAACGCATTCCGTGTCGTACAAGTGTCTTCCCAATCAGAGCAAAGGACAAATCCGCCATTCCCCTCGACAAAGTGTTAATTCAAACGTTTTCCTCTTTCGCCACTCGATGGTCCAGAAGAAAAGAATTCCAGGCACGTCTTCCCCGTTCCAACATTCTGACGCGTCCTCCGTCCAAACTCTCCTTCGAAGAAGTCGAAGGAATCGTACGTAGCCGCGGAACGATCGAGGGTAACAGCGGCTTAAAACGGAGAGGAGAGAACCGATAGCCAACCGGTGGGTTGGCTCGCTGTCTGTACAAAGCACGGCGCGGCTCTGTCCGCCGCCATTTCGTTTGTGACGGCCGGATCAGCCTGTTTTTCTAACGTAATTGAATTTCGCCCCGCGAGCCGCCGTTCCCCTTGTAATTGACCCCCGTCCCCGTGGCCGTTCCGCGACGTAGCCGGGCTTACGTGCAGGAATCGACCGTGAAGAAAAACTTGTCCGCCGAACTTTCCTCCAAAACTTTGCTTTTAAGCGTCCAACGGCTACGGAGGCAAGAACAACAGCTTACTGGGAGGTCTAAATTCCCTCGAAAAAAGGGGAAAGAACGGGGTGAAATCTGTCAAGACATCGGAGGATTATTTTTCGAATATTCTGAAAGAATTTTCTGCGCGCGATTTTTAACCCTTTCGCTGCGGCAGATTTTACTACGTAACGTCTGTGGTGGATGACAAATTTTTGTTGAATTTTAGGGTTATTGGATCGAGGTGACAGTGCGCGAGGAATAAAATGAAGTGTTGAATTAAAGTGGAAGGGCACTGAAAGGCTCCAATAGTGTAGTGTGAGCTAATAGCAACGAAAGGGTTAATTTTTGAATATTATTTTATGTCTGCGTGGACGATTACGATTCGCGAGAATTTGACGACTTCGAAGTTGGATTTGGACCGAGCGAAGCTCTTCGAATTTTACTTTTACTTGATATATAGCAGACTGTACGAGATCGTCAGTGTTTTGGGTAGGTCTGTTGTAGCAGCAGAGTAAGAATTTGTTAATAAAAATTGTCTCGTTGTTCAATCGACGATAACGATACTTTCAGGGTCAGTCTAGTATTTTTCCTTTAGTGCACTTAGTTGACACTAACCCATGCACCTGTTCTCCCCCTGTATTTTTATTATTATCTAAAGGCTGTTTCCTATATTAAATTGACAATCACCTGCATTCCTTTCGGAAGAAATATGATTATTTCGTAACCGGTCATTTGCCCGGATAAGTGTCGATACGGTTAGTGTTATGGATCTCCGAGCAAGACGCTGGCCTAATCGACACATGCTTATTTTTTTTTAACGACGACAACGATACTTTTAGCGTTAATCTTGTCTTCCTCCTTTGGACCTAGCTAGATAAAATAATTTGCCAGCCTACTCGACGCAAGCCTATTTTCCCAAGAGCTTCTTTTTCGGGCTGTTTTATTACAACGTCTGGAGACGCTATTTCCATAGTCCCCGGCAATTCTAAAGATATTTCTTAACACCATTCCATCTTCAATTCATTCAACAATCACCGGTCTCTCCCTACCTACTCCAGATTCCCCAACATGCTTTACATTCCCCTTCGCAATTCTTCCCATTCGTTCCTCATCGAATCGCCGAAAGAAACTGCTAAAATTCAAGCAGCCGCTATACGTTCTTCCGTTCACTTGGTCTCGAGGAGAAACGTACGCACACACGGTTGAATACCAGCATGGTGGCGCGCAGAAGAAGCTCGAAACTTTTCCGTGATGCGGCCCCGGGGCTGCTTTGATGTTAACGCGGCCGTATCATAAAGTGATTCGCATTCTGCAAGTGCGAGATCAGATAAGATAGACCGCGGCGATCCGGTAGATGTGTGTGCCTTCTTTCCTTTTTTCCCCTCTTTCCTCTCCTTCCATCGTGATCGCCAACCCTGTAATCTCTGGACGATGAAGGTTAGCCGGACGCCATTTTGGTTCTCCGCTAGGCGAAGCCGGCTCGGGATGATTGTTGTTTGCAGAAAGAATATACGCGGCTTAAGAGTACTTAGGTGCTACGTTACACGTGGCGGGCCGTCCACGTAATGCACCGTGTCCAATTCAATTTATCGGCGAACGCGTTCGAAGTATCGGCAACGTTTTTATATCGCCGATTTATGGACCGTAGATCGTCGCTTCGATAATCCGCGATTACACGTAATGCCGTGATGTAGAGTTGAGATTTTTGTGACTTGCCATGAATTTTTGATTTTTACAGTTAGTAAGAAATTTGTAAAATTGGGAAAAATTGGTGTTTTCTGGATGTATTAGGTCATCCTCGAAGCTCTTGAAATTAAAGATTTTTACTTAAAATAATTCTAGAAATTATTTTAATAATTATTAAAAATTATTAACCCTTTGCACTCCGTTGCCGCTGCCGCGGTGACATTGCAAGATATGCCATAGCTCCGATGGCGCCGCTGCAGCGACATAGAAGCAACAGTCTATTCCACGCTCTAACGGAAGGCGGTGAATAGAAAAAGTTTCTATTCTCACATTTAAAGTCAAATATTCTTCATTTTTTCATAGAGGCCTCTGCTGTTACATTCCATATACAGGGTGTCCGGTAACTCCTCGAATACAAAAAACATAATTTCTAAATTAATCAATTTTCGACCTAAGTTCTCTAATAATTTTTTGAAGAAAATTCAAATATGCACTGATTGGCATATAAAAAAATGTTTTCATTAAAAAAAATTGTAGTGATTTTTTTTTTTTTTTATTGAATAAAAAGTTTTTTGTAAATTTTCACTAACGCAATTTATTATCAATTGATTATAATTTTAATTTCGATTTATCACGACTTGTCACACCATGTCACGTCACGTCACACACGTGTTTCACGTGTTGTCGCACCAATTGGACAATGTTTTTCGTTAATAATTCAAAAACGAAGCTTCAAACAACATTTTGGTAAAGGAAAAAGTTGTTCAGAGTCACCCCAGCAACCCCCAATTTCCGGGTGTTCGAGGAGTTACGGGACACCCTGTATACACTGCCGGCCAAAAGTTTGGAATCACCACGAAGGAAAAAAAACGCTGGATTTTGAATCTTCCACGTCTCGGAGTAGCTGGTAGCCCATAGTAAAAATGATTCAGAGTTTCTGTTAGGTCATATTAAAAATTGCGAGGAGTGCAATGGGTTAAAGTAATTTCTATAATATTCGATACACTTTTGCCAACACAGACTTCGTCTTTCTTTTATGAATTAGAATTTGATTGTTATAGGAGAAAGTGGAACCTACAGTCTTAAAGTTTCATCTACAAATCTGTCATTTCACGTGCAGCTATCTAATATATTCAGACTTTGTTTACTGTAATAACAATAATAACGAAGAATCAATTCTCGTTTCGATCAATCTCTGATTCCTCCTCGTTGAACGTAACCCCCTGTATTACTTCGACCCTTGGAAGTAGCAACGAGGATATCGAGGTATTCCTGACCCAACTGAATTACGCGCTAGTATATTTTCACTGCTGTTTGTTTTCTTTAGTTGCGATACCGAAATCGATTACGTCGGGGCGGTATCTAGGGGCGTATGCATCGATATACGCGCGCGTAAGAGGATTTCCGGTGATTCGAGGTCGTTTCATTGAAATTGCCAAGTGTGCAATGTATTCGCGATCTTCCGAGAAATTGATTTCGTATATAGAAACTTGGGAAAATTGCAATTTCCATTGTCGGGGAATTATTGAGGTTTACAGTTTCCTTGGAATTATTGTATTGTAATTTTTAATTGAACACTGAAGAGTTAGAAGTTTCCCTAAAAATTATTCTGTTTCTCCACGCAAAATTACATTTTCCACTGTTAAGTATACAATTTTACAATTTTTACATTAAGCGTTGAAAAGTCGCAAGTTTCCCTAAATAATACCCTGTTTTTCCACGCAAAATTATATTGTTCACTGTTAAGTAAACTTCCGAAATTTACAATTTTCTTTGAATTATATCACAATTTTTAATTAATCGCTGAGAAGTCGCAATTTCCCTAAAAATTGTATATTTCATTGTTAAGCAAATCTCTGAAATTTATGACTTTCTTTGAATTATTATATCACAATTTTTAATTAATCACTGAGAAATCCCAAGTTTCCCCAAAATTCTCCTGTTTTTCCACGCAAAATTGTATATTTCTTTGTTATGTAAGTCTCTGAAATTTATGACTTTCTTTGAATTATTATATCACAATTTTTAATTAATCACTGAGAAATCGCAATTTCCCTAAAAATTGTATATTTCATTGTTAAGCAAATCTCTGAAATTTATGACTTTCTTTGAATTATTATATCACAATTTTTAATTAATCACTGAGAAATCACAAGTTTCCCCAAAGATTCTCCCGTTTTCCACGCAAAGTTATATGCTTCACCGTATAAGCAAATTTCTGAAGTGGCAACTTTCTTCTCATTACTCAATTCTCCAATCAGTCCCCGAGAAATCACAATTTTCCCAAACAGTTGTCCTCTGTTTTTCCACGCAACGACTGTGGAACGATTTCGAAGTAACAGCCGTGACGCAACACGCAGGCGACGCGTTTAATTACTGGTTTCTTTCTGTTGCAGGTAAGCATCGAACTTTCATCTGCATCCACTTGTCGCCGGGTTCCCGGGAAACCGTAAGTGATTCACTGGTCGCCACGCGTGTACGTGTCCTCTCGCGCGTGTTTAGTTTTCGAGAAATCGCCGTGGCGCCCTTGTTTCTATCGAGGGAACCTTGGTCGGACTTGTTCGCGAGCAGCTGGCCTGAGTGCACCGGTGACGCAATTTCTACCACCTCTTGGCAATTATTACCAGTGGTTTCTTCGACGAGTTCGTCCGGCGATATCTCGAACGCGAGATCACTTGGACGTTCGATTAGAAAACGAAAAAACAACACACGTCTCGACAAATCTATCTTTCGTAAATAAACGTCTGCTTTTTTCGAAAATTCCAATCGTAAACATTTACACTGGGTTTACGGAACACGTCATTTGGACGCATTTCGAATTTCACGAGGAAAATTTCCAGAGTTTGTTTACATTTCTCTCCTACCAAGAATGCTCGTTATCAGACTGCGGGATTTTTGTGCAAATTTATATTTTTCACATTACGGTAAAAACAGCAGAACTTTGGTGGAAAATTATTTCACGTATCAGGTATTGTAAGAAGCACTATATATTTCTGTGCAGTGCATCAAAATCCGCAGTCTACTCGTTATAAATTTAATGTAAACATTGTAGTACCGGGGCCTCCATACCCAAATAGGAAACCGACAGGAGAGAATAGAGAGGGAGTGGTTGGCGTAGCGCGCAAAGCCTCGGCTTGCTAAGCCGAAGGTCCCGGGTTCGATTCCCGGTTGGGTCCCTCAATATTTTTCCGTCGTTGATTCCTACAATATACATCACATATTTTCGTTTGTAAGTTAAGCGAAGGTCCCGGGTTCGATTCCCGGTTGGGTCCCTCAATATTTTTCCGTCGTTGGTTCCTACAATATACATCACATATTTTCGTTTGTAAGTTAAAAAGAGCGTGTATGTCGTTTTTAAATAAAATACGTTGTTTTTTAAAGAAAATGTGGAGCAGAGATAGGTATACGAGAAATGTCCGTAAACCTAGTGTCAAAGAACGCAAATTAATCGGAGAAAATACAGAAACGAGGAGAGAAAGAAAGAAAATCACTTTGCAAGTGTTATATCAGAAACGAAATTCAAGCTGGACCGTAAAAAGAAAGTATATCGGCGAGAAAACAATTGCCCAAGTGGTTGGTACCGACGAATTTCCACTTGGAAGCAGCTCAGGTATAATTCACGGGCATTCGGGTCGAGACGCTGCTTAAAATACCGGCACTTAATTACGCGGTTTAAAGGGCCCGGCCATTTTTTAACGCCCCTCGTAAACCTGTCCCCCGGGTTCCCGTCATCTCCGATGGTTGCATAATGTCCCGTGCGTTCCTCCGCGTTCGTTCTCGCTCATCTTCCCCGAGACCGTGGCTGGCTCGGTAGCACGACTGCTGCCGCTGATTGCGATTTATAATGTCAACCGGTCGCCCTGCTAGCCCATTGTCGGCCTCGATCGGTTTCAGTTTCGTCCCGGGGATACGCTGTCTCCTTTGTATTACACGTACCTTGCCTCTCTTTCCATTCTACGTAGGATTTCGTTTAAAGAGACGGGGTATTTCGGTCTGTGTAAGTTTGCGGTGATACTTTTTGGAAAATGTAGGAAAATATGCAGCATATTTTTGATATTTTGGGGTATTTTATAGTTTGCCATAAGTAAGTAAACACTTTACGTCCTAATAAAAAAAACACTTAAACGGAGGAAAATGCCCAATTTTGTATCATGAATTAAATGTTTATTTATACTATACGAGGATACTTGTTCTAATGAATTTGGTATAATAATACTAATAGACGAAGTAAACTTGCGAGTCGTTCTGACATTGGCTACTATCGTTGTTACTGTAGTTCACTTCAAGCTTTAGAAAAAACTATTGGAACATCAGGGACAATGTATGTTTATTTACTTACGGTACATACTGTAGATATTATGAATTTTGCACTATTGTGAGTTTTGGTTATGAGAAAATTGTCAAGAAATTAGGGAGAAATATGGAGCACATTCTCCATAGCGTCAAATATTCATTTTACACTTTGCAAATGGATACTGTGATTTTTGGTTATGAGAAAATTGTCCAGAAATCGGGGAAAAATATGGAGCACACTCTCCATAGCGTCAAATATTGATTTTACATTTTGCAAAGGGATACTGTGAATTTAGGTCTAAGAAAAATTGTCCAGAAATCGGGGAAAAATATGGAGCACACTCTCCATAGCGTCAAATATTGATTTTACACTTTGCAAATGGATACTGTGATTTTTGGTTATGAGAAAATTGTCAAGAAATTAGGGAGAAATATGGAGCACTCTCCATAGTGTCAAATATTCATTTTACCCTTTGCAATTTTGAGTTACAAGAAAATTGTCGAGAAATCTAATATGACATATACTTTCGACAGTGTCAAATACTTATTCCCCACGTTGCAAACGGGTCCTACAAATTTCCTTGCAATAAAACTCGTCGATAAATCGGGAAAATATTTCTCTAAAACTGGAAGACCACAGAGCACATCGCGGAGCACAAAGAAACGCGATGAAAAATGAAGATCGAACGAGAGCGTAACGACGAAGAAGGAGAATCCATGGTACAGAAGGCAGAGAGAAAGAGAAGCAGAGGGACATGAAGTACATAGAGAACGGAGGATGAAGAAGAAGCGTAACAAGGGGGAAGGAAAGGAGAGCGTCGGTGAAAGAGAGAGAGGTCGCAACAACGAGCAAGGAGAGGGAGGGGAATAAATTAAAGAACGGGTTCTCCCTCACCGCAGGACCTCATTACGTCCAACTTCATTTGTTTCCATTTTAATCGGGCCCCGTCCAACGGCGGCGGACCAGAATCCAGTACCAGAAACCAGAACCGCAACAAATACCTGGCACCACCGAATGCTCCAGCCGGATTCTCCTCGCGGACGAGCCACGAGCCGTGTCTCTGCACGTTACTCTCCACACGCGTCTTTCCTTCAGCCTTCGCAGATCCCTCGTTTCTCATATTTTGCCTGTAACGGAAATGTGAAGCAGCGTAAACAAGCATTTAGCAATTTAATACATAAATTGTACTTTGGGAATTTAAAGTCTAAGCTTGGGATAGAGAACGTCGTTAGAGAAAGTTTTCTAATTTTCTGCTATTTCAACCTTAGGAGATCGACTCGTCTGTACTTTCAGTCTGAATACAGAGAGAATAAGATTCTCTGGAGTGATTTACTCAATCACCGCGCGTAAATTTGCCGTGTGAGGAACGCTATCGTTAGTGTGAATCGTAATAGATCTTTTGCACTCCGGAAATTAGTAAGAATTAATTCATTCGTTTCTACCTGCACTTCAAACACAGTTTAGGCAAAGCGTCCATATTTGACAGCTTTAGGAAGAAAGTTAGAATGGGACGAGATATTGTTACGTGTCCCTTGTTTCAAGAATTATCACTCACGACGTAATTGTTAAAAAAATACCTGTGAAATAGAAATTTTTTTCAAAGGGTTAAGCTTCTCTCGAAAGATTTATTCAGTCACCTCGCATAAAACTAATTTGTCGTTAGGATACCTGCTAATTAGTTAAATTCCACGAAGAACACGCTCTACACTATCATTAACCCTAGAGCGGTCTTCGGGTCCTTTTTGACCCACCGCCTTTTTATATTTTCAATAATTTTTGCTGCTGTCAAGTTTACGTTCCTTAACATTATTTTAAACGTTCATTGTCTAGGTCCATATGTCGCGTTGGAAAGAAAAATTGTTTCACATAAGGCCTCAGGTCCTTTTTCACCCAAAAGTTTTAAGTGTACAGTCAAAACGAAGAACGCAGTAGGGTTAAAATAAATATTTTGGGTTTTAGACTGGTTGTAATTTTTACTCATTTTTAATTGCAAACTGGAGAGATTGAATTTTTTCTTGAACTGAGATGGATAGAAGTCTGAGATTGTTGAAAATATTCCTAAAAAAAATTGGTGAAGCACCTTTTATTAGGGAAATTGAACGATGCTTCTTTATATCTAATAACATTACCAAAGAAACTTTCTTCGAATAGTAATATGAGAATGAAGGAATAAAATGTGTTCCAATCGCACCCTTCTTCGATTTCTGTATGAACTGAGAGATAGATATCTGATATTATTCGAAACATTCATAAAAAATTGACGAAGCACCTTGCAAAACGAAGAACTCACTAGGGTTAACACGAATTGCACAAATTACATTAAATCCTTCATGTCCGGTCGCACAGCCCACCGGCCAGTAACACATCATAAACTAATAAACAGTCCTTTCCTAGCCCCTAACAAGTTCCTTCCCTACCATAAAGCAGTTCAAGTCGCATCCTAGTCATGTTTCCTATCCCTTTCCAGGTTTTCCCCAAATTATTTAAACTTTTACACACTACCTTCACCCTCTCGTCCTCCTTCCACTAGTTTCCTAATATCCAATCACACCTCCGCATTTTTCGAGTCCTTTTCCACCACCTTCAACGTCCAACCAATCACAACATTCACCGACCATATACACACGCACCACCACAAATAAACGAGTTCAAAAATATTCTTAGGGAGAGCAACCTCTTTTTCACCATCACCACACCAACTACTAGAATTTTGCCCTTCCGGGATTAATTTATCGGGAGCGCAACGATACTAACCGCGTTCGAGCTGAAAACAGTCTCGTTCACGAGTCGAGCATCGTACACTTCACATTCGAAAAATTCCTAAAAATGAATCTCAGTGCACCCTTGCTGTTAGGTTTTCTGTAGAAACGGTTTATGGCACGACCGACCGGGAACGGTTATTTTTGAGTTGAGGATTTTCGTTTATTGCTTGCACGGGTCTAATCACATCCTGCGAGGGTCACTAGAATTGCTTTGCTAGATTTTTAGTAATTTGTGTCCCTCGCGCTCAATAGCCTACGAACATACACACATCTGTAGGCACATCTGTATGTAACGGTCCGCTTGCCGGAGGAAGTTCCAGATTTTTGGGACTTTCCGCCCACCCCTCGCGACCGTCTCCCACCCTTCCAAGGTGACGACGCGCTAAGGGCGCACTGGAAGGGCGGTAAAGACGATATTAGACACGCTGATTGGCAAATGCAATCGTTAACACGTTAAACGCCATGTCAGTCACCGGCGACTGACAGTATACTTTTCGTTAGCCGTCTTCTGTTTATAGTTCGCATGGCCCACTGTGTGCATGCCCACGGCCAAGTGTGGCCTGAACGGAACGGTAAGCAAAACAGGCTGGGCGTTTAACGTGTTAACCATTAACCAATCAGCGTGTCCCAACAAAAATCCCTCTCACGGACGTCCGAGACGCGACGTCGGAGAGTGAGTCGTCGAGTAGTCGTTCAACCACCACGAACAAGGAGAACCAAGGAGGATCCAGCTCGCATCACGCGATACCATAGATCAGTTTTTACAAGTCCCAATCATTTGGGTGGTCCTTCGAACCAGTATCTAGACGGCACAACATCGTGCAAACATCCACAAAGCTCGAAAGTTCATCGCCACAACCACGAGCACTAACAACGAACTTACTTTGAGCAAAGTAAAAGACTTATCGCTTGTTTTAGTACAAATTTGTAGCAGATGCACGCATATATCATAGGGCAAAGGATTAATAACCTTAGAAAGTCAAAGATATGGACTTACCACGATATCGTTCTATTTTGATGTCATTTTCGGCACACGGAGAGTGAGTCGTCGAGTAGTCGTTCAACCACCACGAACAAGGAGAACCAAGGAGGATCCAACTCGCATCACGCGATAGAAATAGATCAGTTTACAAGTCCCAAGCATTTGGGTGGTCCTTCGAACCAGCATCTAGACGGCACAACATCGTGCAAACATCTACAAGGCTCGAAAGTTGCTCGCCACAACCACGGGCATTAACACTTGCCAAAACCGAATCACCAACCGCTTCACCCCTCGCCCTATGCCGTAACAATAAAATCAAAGCGGCAACCCAAATCCACCCCAACTCGAACGATCGACGAAAGAACCGCGTCACAAATAAAATCACGACAGCCTCCCACGTAAATCTACGTCTACCCTCCGTTCGGTAATTCCCCCGTAGCTTTCCAGGGACTGTTTTAAACGACGACGCGAAAGGCGAGGCGCGTTAAGCCCGGCGAATGCCACTTTTACGGCCGTTGGGCCGATTCGGTGATCGTTTTACGAACGCGGCCGAGCGAGCACGCTCTAAAATGACCCTTAACAGTGTCGGTAAACTTTTCCCGCGTGGCACGGGCCTGAGAGCGAGAGGGAAACGAGGCAGAACAACGGGATAACGAGTCACGTAGCGCAGGGAAAGAAGGGGGATGCGCTCGAAGCGAGCGGGAAGAGGAGGCGAAAGGGAGAAGACAATGGGGCGCAGAGGCAAAGGTGGAAGCCGCCTTTATTACAGAGCACGAGGCACGATGGACAGTCAAACGGACACCTTGTGCCTCTCTTTTATCGGTCCGTTTCGTTTTATTACCGTGGCGAAATCACGGGGCAAATTAAAGCGAACTTGGCGAATTTTCGGCCCCGCGGCGAATATCGGGCGCGCTTAATTAGAGCAGCGGTTTCAGACTTCTTTCTTCGATTGCGTTTCCTGGTGTTTGCGAGGAATTGTGTTTGCAGGGAAGTGCGATAGAATTTTACGAGTGGAACAAGCGTTTGCTATCAGAATACCTCCTTAACGAATGGCAAATTTTTTTTAAGAATGAAATATCATTCGCTACGATAGAAAATAGTAGAGCTACCTAATTGTTTGGCAAAACGTTAAAGTTCTTCGTTCACGTACATGTTAACACGTTCACTGTCAGGCTTGTAACATAATCGACATTCATCCACCTAGCAAAGCAACAGAATGCTCAGTTTAAACATTCACTTTTTGATTTATGTCTACAATGTATTGTCAGTTGCTTCATCACAGCTGCCTACTGTAAGACAGCAGGTTTTCAAATGTCAACGGTGTGACAAGATTTTTCCACCTAAATCAGAAATATTTCCACTTACATCGTTCTATTTTTGATACACAGACGTGGCACGAAAAAATACTGTGCTGTCCTTAACTGAAACGTCCTAGCTATCGATCTTTCATTTTTCAGGATATTTCGCAATGCGTAGATCTCCACGTGGAGCAAATTTAGTTTCGTAGAACTCTAGAAACAGTATACATACGCTCTCACAAGTCTATCGATATATACGAAAGTCGTAAATATACGCCCTCTACATTTTTTTTTCTATCTTTTTATTATCATTATGTTAAAATTGTCAAAACAAATTTGTTCCTCACTATCAATTTTGGAGTTTTTTCTTTATATTTAATTACTAATTATTATTGAAGGAATGTGCAAGTTAAGTAAACTAAAAGTAGCTTAGAAAACTGCTTAAAATAGATGAAAAACTGAATATTTTTAATTTATTTGCAATTATTTATTTTTTTAACCCCAAGAATGGTATCAAATCTCCGGGTACCGTTTTGGTCAGTAGCCAGTGGACAACCAGTCGCAGCGACTGATATGCGAATATCCGCCGTCTGTATCGATGGTTCTCTCCGAGAGTGCGCCGCAGTCAAAAGATTAAAGGAACAAGTCTAAGCAAAGAAGTCGACCACAATTGAGCAGCCGGAGGACAACATTCGCCAAGAAATTCAAGAAATAACACAAGAAACATGTGAAAATGTTCTGAAAAATGTTGAAAGAGCACGCATTTGTAAAGCAGCTAGAGGAAGTCATTTGGCGGATGTCGTATTTCACACATAATTGGAAAGACTGAATAAATTATCGATAAAAAATATATATATTTATCTTATTTTATTTAAAACTTATTTCGAAACAAAATGGTAGCACTTTTTTTTACGACACCCTGTATAATAGGTACTGTTGCGTCGTGAACTTTGATCAAGTCGTACGACCAGGAGTTCTGGCGCAGGTTGATGATAGTTCTCGCTGGTTCGAGGTGTATTGAAACTTCGTTGTTGGGTTAGATGTCTTTCTTTTGGTTCGTTGATGTTTGATAGATGTTTAGTTGAAATTCGGTTATTCTTTTTTTTTGACGATGTGTCTCGTGCACTCGTTGTACTGTTAATGCTCGGTTTTCAGGTGTGTAGATGTATATATAGGCATTAGGTTGGTTCTGATTGGTGGTTGTGTTATGGAGGTGGAAAACGTGGTGTGTTCGGCTATTGGTCGACGAAAACTGTGACCTTACAACAAATTCGATCCCCGGTAACGAATGTTTTATGGTCCCGAATGTTTTTGGGACCTATTGTCCGAGTGTCGCGCTGGTGAGTCCACGGGGGTATATTGCGGTCTTCGGAACGTCGGCACCTCGGTCTGGCGGCCAAATGTGACTAAGTGGCTTATTACTATAATCCGCCGAACCGAGACTTGGTTGCGTCCTCATCAGGTCGCAACAGGTACTGTGCTTAAAATAACAAAAATTCTCTTCTGGCCCCTGAGCAAAACATGTAAATCTGGCGTGGCAGTCGACATGTTACTAAAAAAGTGTAAAATCCCCGAGCAATCTGTATCGCCGTCGATCTTTCCAGCATCCGGTGAAACAGATATTCCCAGCACCAAGCAAGAAGCAATATTTCCATCATTTCGAGAAAGGGCCAGCCGCGTGTCGTGGGCGCAAAAATTTGTCGCGCTGGGAATTGTCGAATACAAAAGCGAAGATTGGCCGATAAGCCTGTTGGCAAGGTAGAAAGAGAGAGGAGAGACAGAAGAACCCCCTTCGGTTCCACGATCGATCAACAAGATAAATTCGGTCCCGTTTTTCTCCGCCGGCTCGTACGTCTTCGCGTCTGTCCCAAAGCCGTCCGCCAGCAACGAACAGGAGATGCCTCTTACTCACGGCTGAATCATCCGGCGATTGACCTTGCCTACCTTAATCAGCGATTAATTCCGTGCAACGAAAGTGCACCAGCCGGGATCGATGTTGCGCGACGCGCTTCGTACCTGGAAATCGACGGCGGAGAGCCGATTTCTACGTGCCGCGAATTAATCGCTCTCTGTTTGCAGAGCTCGATGAAATCCGTGTGGACCTTGGATCGTGCAGAATCGCTCGGTATTAGGTCGAGAATAATTCGTTACTCTTTGTTCGAACCGGCGATTTTTAAGTGGCTTTGGTTACTTGTTGTTAACCCTTTACTTTGAGATTGTTTTAGGATCCGTAATTGTTGGAGCTGAGGTTAACGTTACAATGCAGATTTACTGCAAGTAGAATTCTTTTTTAAACGCATTTTAATCTGCGCCACGAGTGCCGCTTACTGTTGTACAGAAAGAATTTAACCCTCTGTAACCCGATTTTTCTTCGTTTACGAGAAAGAAAACGACGGTTGATTATAATTTTACATTTTTAGGAGAAAAGCAAGAATTCATAACTATTATAGGAGTACAGGCCTACAAAGTGTAGCTAAATGGATACGTAACTTGCAAGTCACATGTTTCGAGAGGGTTTTAAAGGGACTAGAAATGGTTCGAGAAACAGGAGTGAAAGAAAAAGGTTGTCGAGTCAAGCAATCACAGCTTCCCTAGGAAATCGAATTCTCGAGTGAACAAACCACTGACCATCGTCGAAGCTCTGCTCAAGAGACGTAGAGGCGTAGAACCAGGCAATTCTCGAACAGTGCTCCAGAGTTCCAGTCACGAACGACTATTTTCCCGTAATTTTCCAACATTCGCAAGATCGATCGAGAAGTTCCCGCTGGGAGATCGGTTTGTCAACGATTCGAGGCACGTCCCCCACGCGTAAGCAACATTGTCAATCGAGTTTTTCCCAACGTTTAATCGACTTATCAAACTTCGTCACGTCATAAGCCGGCCTTGTTACGCTCCCATCGGTTACTGTTTCGAACGGACGATCACTGCCAGGGAAAAAGCGTCAGAACCGAGTCGAATCAATCTGTCGCTCTTTTGCCCAGTTTTATAGTCGGAGCCGGCAGGTGTTTTCTTAACGCAGAGAGGTAAGTCTGTATAGATAGACCGCGAAAGCGGCTTCTAAGAAAGTTTTGTCATCGAGCACGAGCCTTTTCGTTTTTCCAGCTAATTTCCCAACTGCGTCTGTCCGTACCGGAATACCGGCGAGAGTTAACCGTGAGATTCGCGTGAGTTTCCTTAATCGCGGATGCCTGTTGCGAAAGATGCCGCGTTCTGGGAATATTTCCGCCCGATTGTGTTTACACGTTGCCGCGGTCTCTTGGCTAATCCGGGGAGTTTCGTTGGTGTTCTTCGATGTTGCTTTTGCTCGATTGTCTTTGGGAATTGTTCGAGTGAAATGTTGCTCTGGAGATCGCGGAGTCTCTGGTGTTGTGGGGGGAGAGATGGCAGGGTCTCTGGTGATTTGGGTACGGAGATGGCAAGATCTCTAATAATTTGGGTATAGGAATGACAGAATCTCTGATTTGGATAGAGAGATCACAGAATCCCTAGTGATTTGGATACAGAGATCACAGAATCTCTATTAATTTGGGTAGAAAGATCGCAGAATCTCTATTACTTTGGATAGAGAGATGACAGAATCTCTATTAATTTGGATACAGAGATGACAGAATCTCCACTAATTTGGGTACGGGGATGACAGAATCTCTATTAATTTTGGTAGAAAGATCACAGAATCTCTGGTGATTTGGATATAGAGATCACGGAATCTCTATTACTTTGGGTAGAGAGATGACAGAATCTCTATTAATTTGGGTAGAAAGATCACAGAATCTCTGGTGATTTGGATATAGAGATCACAGAATCTCTATTACTTTGGGTAGAGAGATGACAGAATCTCTATTACTTTGGGTAGAGAGACGACAGAATCTCTGGCAGAATCTCTGGTGATTTGGATATAGAGATCACAGAATCTCTATTACTTTGGGTAGAGAGATGATAGAATCTCTATTACTTTGGGTAGAGAGACGACAGAATCTCTGATGATTTGGATACAGAGACCACAGAATCTCTGGTAATTTGGATACAGAGATCAGAGAACCTCTAATGATTTGGGTATAGAGATCGCAGAATCCAATAATTCTAGTGCAGAGGTCAGAGAATCTCTAATGATTTGGGTGCAGAGATCACAGAACCTCTAACGACGTGAGCCCAGAGATCACAGAATCTCCATTAATCCACACTTGAAACTCCGCGCTCCGGCTCGTTACAATCCTTCACACGAAACATCCAGCAACACATACAAAAGCACACGCAAAAATCTCTTCGTCACCATTCTCCAAGTATCTGTTCACCATCGAACGGCCGAACGGCGAATAAATCCAAGGCTCGCGAACAAAGAGATGCAAGTGGAACTCGCGAAAGACTTTCAAGAATACCTCCTCTGCCGGAGATCAAACGGCTCGTAAATATCAAGAATTTTATTACGCTCGCAGGCCGCAAGAGGAAGCTACGAGAAAAGAATAATAAGAAAAAAAGAGAAGAAAAATACAGCGAGGCGGCGTGTCACGCGTGTCTCGAGATACCGATCCAATAAAAGGAGGGAAGAGAAAAAGAAAAGAGAAGGAAGGTGGTGCAGGAGCCAGAGGGAAGCACGGTGGCGCGTACGTACGCGGACACGTTGCTTTATCGAAGGAGGCCGGCCGTGGCTCGCGACAGGCAGTAAAATCAAGTGCTCCAGTTTTATGGTGTCGGATACACCGGCAGGAACACGTGTTTACACTCGCCACGGTCCACGGTCCGCTGGCCACGTGACCGTTGCCTCGATAAATCTCGCGAGACCCGTGGCCCTTTTGGCTCTTTCGAGCTCGATAACGCGCCGCGAGCCCCTCTCTTCGAGGGGTTCCTTCTTCTTCTCTCGATCCACGCGCGAAAATATCCACGCTCCACTTACCGTTATCCAGATCGGGATCTTAATTCGGGAATAAATCATCGGTAAATCCTCGGAAGAAAGAAAGAGAGGGAATTAATACGGGAAGTGGATGGTACAAGATCGGTTTCGGTACCGATTGCTGGTGTGTCCTTTTCACTCGTGTATATAGTACGCGCGATCCGTGAGAGAGTTCCCTCAGGTAGGGCCATTTTTCAACGAGTCGAAGATACGGATGAGATACGAGGAAGCTCGGTGGAACGCGCCAGGGGAACCACGTGTTCCCTGCCTCCTCGCGATCGGATCGTTAAGTGAAACGCCAGGCGAGTGGGCCGCGACTAACGTAATCCTCGACGCGCGGCGTCCAGTTGCTTGGCCCGAGAGGATCGAGATAATCGAACAGGGGGTCTTGTAACGATCAGAAAGCTCGAGATTGCCTCGTCTTCCGTGCGATCGATTCGCGTGGCTCGTGGTTTCTTTCCTTGCTCAACACCAGATATGTACACCGTGTGAAGGATTATTTTCTGCTAGAGAATCTTGCAGGTGTTTCAGCTGTTCCCTGTAAATAATACAAGAATTTTAGTTAGCAGATTTAGAAGAGCAATAGGAATCGAGAAGGCGGCGTTGTAACGAGACCTTCTTTTTCTGCAGGACCCGGAAAAGTCCCTCTTTGCTGCATCAGAAAACTTTCCACTCTGCTTCCACAAGTCTTCAGAGTTCTAATATCGATGCAAATCTCAAGAATCTTTAGCCGAGCTGGTTTATCGCAGATTTTATCTTCGTGGAATCTATGCAACAGATCGATGAATACGAGGCTTCTATTCTCACTAACTACTGCAGCGTCCAAACAATACTAAGGGCGCCTTGGCGAAGGGCTCAGAGTCCCAGCTTATCAACCAGAATCCCCATGTTTGTTTCCTTCTCGGATCTCTAAAATTTTCCTGCGCTCCTACGGCAACAAGAAACACGCGAATACGAAAGGAAGAAAATGAGAGGAGGACCCGTATGATTGGTCGAGGCGTGTAGTCGAAATCGACAGAGTGTTTGGCGCACCACGTCATCAACTAGTTTTACACGAGCGGGCCGATTTTTTCCACGGCGCCTTTCCTCCTCCGCGGATCTCGATCCGGTCGCCCACGGGCTGCTAATCGCCGCTTCTAGAGGCTGTCCGATCCTATCCGATCCGGTGGACTACGTCATACAGGTGAATGCGTCGGCGTGCACGGGCTCTCTCGCAGTCAACAACGTGGCCGCGGTTTGCCGCCTTATAAACAGGTATCCTTGCGTCGAGCCACCGCGGCAAAATATTCTTATCTAACGGGTGACGCCCAGCGAACGATCGAGTCGACGAAACGATCGCGGAAGATACGAGGCGATCAGAAATTATCTGTCTAATTTACTTCTTAGCCGAGCAGTTTCAAAGTTTGAAACACTTTGGAGATCCTAATCTGACTGTAGTTGCCCTTGACACGTTCTCTGCGGATCTAGCCTAACCTGGAATTCGCCTCGATTTCAGAAGTCAGAGAAGCAAAGTCTCTGTCGAAATAAAAAGCTAATCGTCTGTGACTCACTTGAGCCCTGCATATGTAGAAAAATTCACGTCCTACGAGACAGACACGTTATCTATAGCGAATGTGTTGAGCGTGAAACCTTCGGCAAGTATATACCACCTACAATCTCGTATCGCGGTAATATATCTTGCTTCGCGTTCTCAGCTAGGAAATTCAACCTTCTCTTCTACTCGACCTTCAGACGACCTTGATGGCTAGTCGAACGTCGTCAAAATTAATCTGCTACCTGGGTTCGCCTATCGAACAGATCGAATCTCTCCAGTTCACGATGGAAAATGACTAAAAATTGCGATCGGTTACCCCATTTTGGATCTTGCCTAGAAAGTTTAAACTAATAAAGCTTAACACATTCGCTACCAAACGTCACACATACTTATGTATTATCTACGTATTATCGACATCTAATAAATCATTAAAAGTGCACAGTGTGAGTATTTAACCGTTTGAGTGGCACGGGTTATTGCTGAAATCTGACGGAAAAATGCCGAGCGGTGCGGCGCCATCGCGCTTCTTTCATTTGATATCGAAAAATGCCAAAAATTTTGGGTTGCACATCTTCGCCGAATACGACTGTTTAGAAATAACACGAAATAAAGGCAAAATTGACGTGCAGTGTTTTTGTTCAATTTTTTTTTATAAAAGGTAGAGATATAAAAGGTTTACGAGGATGGAATTTGCACTTCGTGGCCCGATGCGGCGGCACTTTTCGACGTAGAATGCGAGTAGAATATACACTACCGGCGAAATGTTTGGAATCACTATGCAAGTTGCACGAAAATTCTTAAAAAGAAAGTTAGCATTTATAATAATTTTTTAACGAATTTGTTATCGTTCAAATCAATTGAAATGAGGTGAAGTGCTATTGGTCTCCACAACATCAATTTCAAATCAATAGAGAATTAATAGCGGATTCAATATTGATGTAGTGTAAGAGGTGCACAAGTGCAAGCATCCATCGCATTATGTAAAACAGGTAAAAATACAGAACGCCACTATAGTCACTTTCGCGTAGGTCATCTTTTCGAACGGTACGCCACTATAGAGGCTCTCTATAGTGGCATAAATTATAATTTATTCATCTGCGTACGTTGGGATTGATGGAGCGGTGAAATAACTAGACTACGAATGGGTACACGTAAGCACAAATATATTTTTATAGTTCAACTAAAATCTAAGCTCCTCATTTCTCGAGCACGTGCTTTCTCTACACGCACTCGTCTCTCATTTCTTTTTCTATACGCACGCTCCCCCTCCACACTCTGTCAAAGCACTCTATCGATCTATAATCTCTATTCCGGTGTAATTTCATAGCGAAAAGAATCACCAGACATTACCGTGCCGCACAGAGGCACAGCACCTCAGAAAATCCAGCCAAGGTCCCAGCTAAGGAATGAAAACTAATTCGACGCATAAAGGACGAAGTGATCTAGCAAACGTGTCGATCTCAACCGCCAAATTTCACGCAATTCTCCGCGACCAGAACGAACGCTCGGCTTCACTCTCCAGGTCCCCAGTTGTTCTCGCGTTTTCTAAAAGTCGAAGCGACCGCGGACATCCGTTATAGATATCTGCGGAGGCAGCGAGCTGTCGCGTGGGTCGCGGCTAGAGGTTGCCCTTCCCAACCTCGGAAGAATCGAGAGCCGTGTGCGCGATCCCTGCTCGGGAGAGGTGCCACGCGATCGGCAGCGTTCTTAACTCTCGTTCCTCTGTCTGTCAGAGCGAGAGAGAGGCTGGCCGGGAACGCGAGCGTTGCGTTTCTGTCGCCGCGTTCCACGCGTGATTCTCCATACCGCGTCCTCTCCTATCCTCTCTCTACGATCACTCTTCTCGAGATCGTTCGCGACGGTTCGCGCGTGAAAATCCCCCGCACAGTGTGCCTGTCGCACCCTCGAGGATCCACATCGGTCTCTCCCCAGCGCTGAGGAGAACACGCGAAGGATCCATCCAATCGAAGGATCGGCCAACGTGATCTGGAGAGGGGATCCCTCTGCCTACACCCAACCTACTGGCGATAGCTTCAAGGTGACAAGGTACCCTACTCGCTAGCCACTGTAAACGCACCTTTCGATCCTCCACTCGACCCGACGCTTTTTCCTCCTGCTTCGACATCTTTTTTTCTTCTTCTTCGTTACGCGTTGGCGATTTCGTAGAGAACGGCGGGCGGCTCGATCTATCACCGGGCTGCACGTGGAGGAACCTTCGTTAACGAGCTCTCGATCGAGTTTTTCGTTACGAGATAGATGAACTCCGTTTAATTGGATGGGATTATAGGTGGGAAGGTAGTACCAGAGGTGAGTGGTTCGTGGGTTGAAGTTGAATGGCTCTTACCGAGGGATTATACTCTATATTAGATGGATCAGGTTAGAGAGATGTAATTGAGAAGAAGTTTCTCCGGATTTCTTTTTTTCGTTTCCTGCTGCACGTGATTCATGCTGGTGAACAGAGTGAACAGAGTGGCCGCGCCCACCTGTTGTCTCAAGGTTCTCGATTCTTTCCTTCCTATCGATACGCTGGTTTCTCTGCTCTGACTGATCTACGATACACGATCTTGTCTTCTCTTTTATTCGTCTAGTTGTCTATCTGTTATCCTTTATTGCAAAATAGTGGACAAGTGTGCTGCTGAAGTTCGTTTAGAATTTTATGCAAAATTCTCACGAACGACTAGGATCGCATGCGAGAACGAGAATCAATCAAGATGTTGCTGTTAGATCTCGTTAAGGGAGATTCCGTGGAAGATAGAGGGTTCGTGTGGGATCCGAGGCGGGTTACAGCTCAATTGCCGAATCTCCTGCCGGAATCCACGCCCATCGCGTGCCACCGGCTCGTTAAATCATTAGCGACCGCGGTCCACAATCCCAGACTCATCCGCGTTCGCCATGTTAATTTTCTTCTGCTCTCCACCCCTCTTTTTAGTCTTCTCTAGCCTCCGTTCCTCTCGCGTTGATTAATCGCGCCGGGAACTGGTTTCGGAATCGAGAAAGAAGAAGGTGCGAAGAATCCAATTTTTTACTGCGCTAATTAATAAATTAATAACTGTGCGACACCGAACCGTGAAAGTCTCAAATCTTTAAAAAATTAGATTACCATCTCAAAATCATTCTGTTAAGTACAAACGTGTGTCTTGGTAAATCGATCCAATTGGCGAAAAAATAATATTTCTCTCGGGTAGAATAAATTTAAGTCAGCGAAGAGGAGTTGCGGAGTAGCACAGTGTGGCGAAATTGACCGATCGGATCCCTCCGAGGCGTAAATCGAGCGATAAACCGTGGAAGAGGAGGACAAACGTCCCTCGCGACAATAAAATCCAGCGGGACGGGCTCTCTATTCTGGGCGTGGGGAGAAATAAAATCTGTGACAGCTAAAAGGTCGCGCGTAAATAGAAAGAAGAAGAAGAAGAAGAGGCAGCACGGGGCTTTAGGAGAGCGGCGCGGAAAGGTGGAAAAGGGAACGGGGTGCCGCGTGCGGGCACAAAGAGCACTTTGTGTGCAAATTTATTGCACGGCCCACAGCGACGCGTTTATGCGGGAATTATTTAGACACCCGTTAGACGTTCCTCGATTAGGCAACCTGCTCGTGAATCCGAACGAGTTCCGACAGGGGTTATGGTTGGGTCGTCGGGAAAATTTGTTCCCCTGTGAATTTATCGCTCGACCTCGTCCACCTTGTCCGACTGAGTAATATCGCTTTTTTTTTGCGGTTTCAACCCTTTCGCTGCGACGAATTTTGGTGGACGTTCAACCGTAGCCGCGACATTTTTTATCTTGGCGGTATTTTTGTTTTTAATCTAAATTTTTTTGAAGGATGAAATTAAAGATTAAATTAACCCTTTCGCTGTTTAGTCCGTACGACGTACGGGCAGAGCGGGATCCGCTTTGTTTAGTCTATCCGTCGCGTTTTATCGCATAATTCGTTTCGTTTCCAACGAAACGAGAAAGAAATCCAAAAACAAAGAGAAAAAAAAAAGAAAACGAAGGAGAACGAATAAGGAAAGATACACGGTATGCTTCAAAATTTACCATACTAGGACTAATTATTAGAATATCTTTAGGAATAACAGTGAAACACAGGTAAAATCCGTTTTTTTTTTTCGTATTTTTATCATAAATGGAAGCAGTACTAATTATAAAAAAAGTCGAACATTTTTTGACCGCTGTTTGTTATCTT
The DNA here is from genome assembly GCF_001263275.1 of Habropoda laboriosa. Taxonomy (NCBI): domain Eukaryota; kingdom Metazoa; phylum Arthropoda; class Insecta; order Hymenoptera; family Apidae; genus Habropoda; species Habropoda laboriosa. The sequence continues at coordinate 2,103,071 of NW_017100307.1, read as the reverse complement.
AGTGAACAGCGAAAGGGTTGAGGAGCTAGTGCAGCACGGTGGGGACGATTTTTCAAAGCATCTAAAAATTCATGAAACACTCATTTTCATTGACGTCGATAACTTAGCTTCACAGAAATAACTAATAATATATTTAGAAAATGGCGAACGATGCCCTTATGCGAACGGTGAATTCGTATTAGGATAAATCGTTACTCGTGACTCACCCTAATACTACGGAATCGCATAACGTCCAACGAGCAATAAATAGAATTTCCTTTTCCCTTGAAATTTACAGCAGTCGACGTAAAGAGACGCAAGTTAAAACGATCAATGGTAAATATTGGCGATTTTTAAAAAAATTGAAAAAGTGGGAGTATAATTCAAATTTCCCGCCGTTTGCATCGAATCGCGATTCTCGAGCGGCGGTAAAGCACGGTGGCGACCGGCGATCGGATTTTCGCCGGCCAACGCGCGATGCTAATCGATATCGATTCCTCGAATACCTGGCGGCACGTAGAAGGAAACGCAGCCGATAAAATTAAACGGAAGCGGCCAGTTGCGGAAAGTGGAATTCCGTTTAGCTCCTAAACCATATGCCGATAAATCGCCGATATAAAATTCCTGTACGTGGCTCGGCTCTCGAATTCTAATCGACTCGTTAAGCGGAATTCCCTCGATTTCCCAGTGTGTGGCGGTTTGCCCCTTAAAGGACACTCTTTACACTTCCAACGATGAAACTTCTTTTCCATTCGAACGAAACAGACTTCGCGGGAGAAAAGAAAAAGAAAAGAAGAAAATCATCGTCGATCGAAGCGTTCGTTTCATTCTGATTCCTCGCACGAATATTGATACGGGCGCGATTTAACGTAACGAATCGACACCGTAAATCTCGCGGTGAAATTAATTAAGGGACAGACCTCGACGAACGAAATATAGCGGCCTCGAAACTCTACCAAGCACACCGTTCGCTCATTTGCACGGGTAATTCTGCAAATCGTAATTGAATTCGAAACTGTCCCCCTGCCTTCGCGTCTCTCCTCCTTTCTCGCATCATTCGTCAAAGAAATGGATGGACCGAGAAACGGTTTTTGTCTCGCGAGCAACAATTTTCGTGTTGGAGGAAAGGGGACCAGGGCAGGCAATTGAATTTGTCGACGTTTCGGAGACAATTTTCTACAATTAAAGGAGAAAAATTCGGTATCAGAAAAAACCTATCCTCTTTGACATTGTGAAATCGTTGACACATTACGAATTAACAAAGTTGTACTCGAATAAACGTCTAAAATTCCTGTGACGATAGTGTAAAGTCCTGTGTTCGACAAATTGAACGATATTTTATTGTATCTGATAAAATTTCTTAGAATAGTACATGTATGAAGAAAAAAAATACCATTCCTCGTGAATGATACGGTAGAAAATCATTGGATCGAGCAAGATTTAACAGTGTGCCATTATAGAACACAGCCAGCTGATCTCCAAAACCCACCCTGTTCGCACACACCCTATCTCTACTATTCTTGTATAGTATGCAAAAAAAAAATACCATTCGTCGTGAAAGATACGTTAGAAAATCGGTAGATGAAGCAAAGTTAGTAGTGTACCATTGCAAAACACACTCAGTTGATCTCCAAAACCTACCCTGTTCGCACACACCCTATCTCTACTATTCTTGTATAGTATGCAAAAAAAAAATACCATTCGTCGCGAAAGATACGCTAGAAAATCGGTAGATGAAGCAAAGTTAGTAGTGCACCATTGCAAAACACACTCAGTTGATCTCCAAAACCCACCCTGTTCGCACACACCCTATCTCTACTATTCTTGTATAGTATACAAAAAAAAAATACCATTCGTCGTGAAAGATACGCTAGAAAATCGGTAGATGAAGCAAAGTTAGTAGTGCACCATTGCAAAACACACTCAGCTGATTTTCAAGATACGCTGGAAAATCGGTAGATGAAGCAAAGTTAGTAGTGCACCATTGCAAAACACACTCAGCTGATCTTCGAAACCAACCCCATCTCCACTATTCTTGTATAGTGTAGGCATTTGGGATGCCTACATGTTTTGTGACTTGGCCTCTGCCTCTTAGCGAGTGATCCACGTGCCTGTTGGTTCGGCCCATGAGAGACGTTTGCCTTTCGTCCTGAGGACAGTTTGTGCTTAACTTTGGGAAGACCTACATGTAAAATAGTATTGGAATAAACCGCTTAGCAACGTCCTGACTACGTTAGACCACCTCCTACATTGATATACGAGAAAGAAATACCATTCGTTATGAAAGATACAACGGAAAATCATTGTATCAAGCTTGATTTAACAGCGTACCGCTACAAAACCCACCCTATCTTCACGACAGTACAACCTCAAGCAACCCGCAACAGCACCATCGAGCATTGATGCACGGTCGATGCGTGACGTGTCGTTTGCCAAATTCTCCGTGTGATAAATTCGCGTACGAGCCATTAATTCCATCCGGCGGACGAATTATGCGTCCGTGGTTCCGCCTTGGTCCGCTGTCACTCGTCCTCGAGCTGTGCATAAAGCGGACGCCGTGTAACACGGCGGACAGTCGCTGTCAGGCGTCGGTGGCGCTCTTCGAAAAAGTTTCATTTGCATCGCTCGAAATTTTAATGGGTCCCGACATATTGTGCCCTCGTTGGTAATTCCTGTCGGATTTTAAGAACCTACTGAGAAGAGGAGCGAGAGAGAGGGAGAAGGGAGGGAAGTTAAAGACGAGAGAAGAGAAGAAGAAGAAGTCCCATTGGCCGGAACATCGGTCTGCCACGAGATAAAGTCAATCTTTCTGGCACCGTGGCCGCTGCTCGACTCGATACGTCCGCGATTTCATCTCGGAAATAAGGCGAAATCGACCGAACGCCGCTTTTAAATCACTCCTTCCACACGGACCTCTCTCTAACTTCTTTTTGCACCTTTTCCCTCGCCTCTCGTCTCTTCCTGTTGCCTCTGCACGATGGAATCGTTGATCCCCCGTGTGTGTTGCTGAATGGATTTTAAGGAATGCGTCACGATGTTTGATCTCGGTTAATACTTTGTGTTCCTCGAGATTGGGTGGTTGATTGGGATGATACGCGCGGTATGCCAGCCCAAGTTAAATAGCTTCCTCTATATTTCTCTCTCTCTCTGTCTGTCCGTCTGTGTGTTCATTTACGTGCGTGGTCAGGTGCACCGTCGTTTCGTCGTATCGATCGGCTGATGGTGAACGCGGGAGACCTCATAGTGTCTAATTACTTTGCTTTCTCACTTGCCGTAGAATTTGCCATTGCTCGGGAATGAATCGTATGCGAGCCGGGCCGGTTCTCGGGAGGAGGGAACGCAGAAGACGGATAGAGAGGTTAGTAGACACTTCTGTTAGGTTCATTGTAGATCAGTCCTCTCCGAATCACCTATACAAAAATTCTGTCATCCTTGAAATTCGGTCGTTATTGGCGTAACGGACAAAGCCTTGGCTTGCCAATCCAAAGGTCCCGGGTCTTCGGTCCCTACATAATTGACGAAGAAATCTCTATTAATCATCCGTGTACAGACGGTATGTAACGGTCGGAAACGAAACCATTAGCATAATTTCGCCGGTTTATCCGTGGGTTCGACGTTCGCGAGAGATTCGTGAGACGTGAACCGGCGCAGCGATATATACCGATGCGCCGTAAATTCAACGGAGTAACGAGGCGACTGTCGAAACTGACTCGGAATAAACGACAGCACCGTCTTTTCTCTCTTCTCGTGTAACGTTCGCGTACGTACACACCGTCCTCAGGTTCCTCTCCATTTCCTCCCGGAGCAGCAAGTCTTTCCGTTCCGTTGCCTCGAGGGGTCGGTCGTAAATCAAAAAAGCGCGAGGCTCTGCCGAAAACTCGCGGCGAAAACGAGAGGAAAAAGAGCTGGTCATGGGGATAAGAGAGAGAGAGAGAGAGAGAGAGAGAGGTGGAGAAAAGGGTGAGAGGAGGACAGGTCGGCGAGTCGGAGACGGAAGTGACGCCGCCGCGGGATAAATCATGGACGGTGTAAATTAAAGCGGCTGCGCGCCCGCCTTCGCAACCCTTTTCTCTCGTCGTCCGCTTCGTCGTTCTCCTCTGTCGAGCTTCTTTTTACGAGACTTATCGAGCGGCACAGGCTGAATTCTCGGAAGCGCGTCCACGGTATGATAAATAAAGCGGCTGTTCTCTCTCTCTCTCTTTCTCTTTCTCTGGACAAATTGTATCGGGCAATAAAGCAAAGAGTTTCTTCTGCGTGGCCGAGAAGGAAGGATCGCTGGCCTCTGTGGGGACACGAGATTACCAGACCGGGAAATAACGAGGTGACTTAATTCAATTACCCCGCCGCCCGAGATAAGGATAAGACGAGGGGATGTTGAGTATACACGGACTCTACTCGACAGAGGTAATCCTGTTGTGCTGATTTCGAGTTAAGCCTGTGATCGAGGGGCATCTCTCTCTTTCTCTCTCGAGTTTCTTGGTGGTTCGTGTGTGAGGGTGATCTTGCTTGATTCTAGACGTTTTTTGCGGTGAAGTATATACGTGTCTTAAGTTGTTGTTTTATGGAAACCGTTTAGGATGTCGCGATTGTCCCTTTTGGCTGCTGTAGGTTACTATTGATGTTCGGGAAAAGTGCTATCGGCGAAAGTAAAGCGCTCAAAGAGGTCGGATGATTACCTTCTCTAGCTGTGACGGTAGGAGACAATTTTTATTCGTAACTTGAATGGTATGGCTAGCAGACCTGATCTATGGTTAAGGAGGACTCGTCAGTGGACGAGTTTAAAAGGTATTGAAAACAGTACCCAAGTCATTAGCTCGTGGGAATGTATTCTGATTGCTAATAAAATTAAAAAAAATTTATAGAGTTTCAAAGGGAGAATAATATGGAAGATACGGCACAGAATGAAAGGAAGTTTGATATCTGATTTAAAATTTTATGCACGTTTAAATGCACATCAAAGTAACATTTATAAAGGAATTTTTCTCTCATAAAATACAAAATACTGAGCACAAAACAGTGCAAACTATCGGTACAAAACAATAACTATCGATTCTATTACTCGTCCACACATAGCGAACATTTTACTTTCGACCAGCGCTGAAATTGTCTCGAACGCAATTTCCAGAAACGCAAAAACCTCGATAGATCAATCAGAATTCTTTCCAACATCGTCACCAGCGCCTTCGAATTGCGCGCAACGAGCGTCGCGTTCTTTCTGGTCTCGTACAGAATCCCGCAAGGAGACGGAACGGTAACGGGACACGCGCGTGGTCCACGGATTTGAAATTCCGGGCGCGCGCACGGCCCAGTGGTTAAGACAGATCTCGCAACCGGGCTGGTCGTAAATAATCGGAAGGGACGCGGCCCACAGGGGGCAATTTCGCATAAATAGCGAAACCTGGCCGCGGTTCACCGTGCTCGACGGCGAATGGGAGCGCGATCTTCCCACGCGGCCAGATGTGTCCCCGCGCGGCGAGCGATCAACACACAGGCAACGATCCGCGTGACGCGAGTTCCCTCTTCTGTTCTAGCTGCTCCTCTCCTTTCCCTGCGCCGTCGATCGCCTACCGGCTAGGTTTCTTCTTCTCCTTGTCCTCCTCTAGCGTCGCTTTTTGTCACGCCTCCTCTCTGCTTCGCGGAGAACAGCGGGGGGAGAGGAAGGGTTACAGGTGAGATTTTGTCGCGTTGAATGGAAGTGTGTTATAAACTTTCGTGCTGGTCCTGAGCGTGGGTGCGTTGTTTCGTTTCTTGGGAGTCCTTAGGTCAGCAAGGGGTGCGATAAAACTTAGGTCAAAAAGCTTTCCCCGCTTAGAGAGGTGTGTGTGCGCATTTTAACGGTGAATTCCAACAACGTGTACTCTTTGTAATTAATTTTTACGTGGTCAAACTTTCACGAGAAGAGTGTCGCTTGAATCTGTGTACTTTGCGTAGAACTACTGGTTCTACTGGACTCGACATCGGAACAGTGAAATATCGGTTCAGCGTTTGGTATAGTTGGTGGAAGCGATTTTGTAAGATCTTAAATTGTACTCAGAGCTGTGTCGTTTTTGAATTAACGTTTAAAATTTCTGCTTAATATGCAACCATCGAGGATCGAGGCTGAAACAAATTTGTTAAATATACTACAATGAAAGAACCAATTCCAAATTAACATCAAATGGCCATAAGAGATACTCGAGCTCCTTATCTCCCTCAAATTGACAATTTCACCACCCCACTGCATCGCTTCCACCAACTATACACCTTCCCTCGCATCTCACCGGGTACTCCAGTTCGAACACAAGCCTCGTCGACGCGAAACACAGAGCATCCCTACCTCTTCCCCCATTCATCACGTCCGATTCCTGCTTCTGAGCAAATCCTCCTAGATTCCATTGCTGTCCGCGAGACAACACACAGGTGTGTCCGTGAAGAGAGCGGGGTTGGCTTTCTCGGCCAGTCGCAGGATCAGCCGTGCGATTGAAACACCAACGGTTCGCCTATTAATCAGCATCTTGGGGGGATTTTTCAAAAGGCAGCCAGCAGCAGCAGCAGCACCAGCTACAAATGCCAGGCGGTATATACCTGTCGATACAAAGGACAGCGGCGCGAGACCGCGTAAGAATAAAGATCAAAGCGAGACTAGCGCATCTGCATTCCGCGTGGATATAAGGTCGGTTCTGTTCGAGCACGCGAGACCACGCAGGTGTCTCTAATTGGTTATTTATAAGCGATCCTTAACCCGTCGCTGATTTACTGCGTTTAGAGAGGCGACTGCACGCGATAGGTTTTGCGCCAGCCAATTACAATCGGCCGATGCCGCGTAGTCTTTAGTCATCGGTCAGCTGGACGGGATCCGATCGACGTGGATCGAGCAACGTGTTCTGCAGCGGAGAAACGCGGCGTCCTCGATGGCAAGGTCGCCGCGTGATTTTGAAACACGCCTCGCTGCCGACCCTGCTGCTCTCCTCCTTTTAAACCCTTCTGTGGTTTACCGCTTTCGTTCGTCAGTCGAGAAGCTTCCAGTTTGGGTTCAACGAAGGTGTTCTTTTGTTGGAGACTTTGGGATTTTAATTTTGGGAAAAATATTGCCGCGAGCACCTTTGAAGACTATAGGCGCTTTGGGAATTTTCTCGCACTGTGAATTTGACGCCTATGGCACTTTGAAAATTTTCTCACACTGAGACATTGAGTCTATAGACGTTTCGAATATTTTATCGCATTGTGACCTAGAGTCTATAGGCGTTTTGAATATTTTCTGGCATCGAGAGCCTATAGGCGCTTTGGGAATTTTCTCGCACTGTGAATTTGACGCCTATGACACTTTGAAAATTTTTTCACACTGAGACACTGAGTCTATAGGCGCTTTGAATATTCTCTCGCACTGTGCTGTGAGCGCTTTTTGGCACCCTTTCACCTTAATTTAACCCTAGACTCTCGTTCTTTGCATGCTCCCACCTTAATTTTTAAACCTACATTTGAAAATTTTGAGGCCTCGATGGAACATCTACCGTCTTCCACATGCGTAACATACTAAAATCTGCCGCAGCGAAAGGGTTAAACATGTCGAACGAAGAATTGCATTCGAATATCTTCCCATCAACGGCGCACAGCAAAGAAATCAGGTAGAACATGGTCAATATTCGAAAACTAGTGTACGAACATCGATCTAGCAGGTGATCAAGCATTAAATCACCATCAAAAGCGATTGACTTTGGTGGACGTCGCGATGCGGACAGCACGGTGTATCTGTCCCCCGAGAAATAATATTCATAAATCAAGCCCGCGACGCCTTCCGTGTCAGCGGTCACCGCGTCGCGGCCAGGCCAGACGCAGAAGATCGATGATCGAACGAAGAAGCAGCCTAGAAAGTCCACGACATCCTGACCGAGAATCGTTTCACCCGTGCGCTATGTTCGATCGCGACGTGCCTCGACCGATTTAATAGAAACACAATTCCCACGCAACTTCTACGCCCTTCGTTCTCAAACCTCGTACAAAGAACCTCCTACTTTTTACGTAATTATCGTACGTCTGAGAAAACGCATTTTTCCCAACCGCTGTGCAAACCGTTTTCAAACTCAAATCCTATTCAACTCCGAGGATTCGTTCGGCGAGCGTAACTTATATGGCGCTCTACAGTGTCCGCAGTGTTTCCAATGCAAACAGTCTGTAAACGACGACAGGTGTTGTATTGTCGAAGAGTCGCGTTCTTGGTTGAACGAGGCTTTATTTGATTTCGCGCGTTCATTAAGAGTGTTCCGATCAATCGGTGCCTGTACGAGCGATTCGTTACGATAGGAAATAGCGATTACGTGTGTCTCGTGCTGTGTTAAAGAGGCTAGAGTGTGACGCAACGGGGGTAGAATTCACCTTGGTTTGTATTACCAGCTGGACCGCGTTCTCACGATTGTCTCTTCTACGTTTGGCAGTTGGAACGAGGCCTAACAACTGCGTTTCGCCGGTTGTAAACGGTAATCGCGTTGCGTTTCGTCCTCGCCAGGAAATCTTAAATTGTCGGGGGAGGGTGATTCGGTTCGATGTACCGGCTAGGGTCATCGTCCTTCTTCTTCTCGAATTTTCTCTCGTAGGATGCGGTATAGGATCGAGCGAGGTGTGGACGAAGAGTGTTTTGGGCCGTATGACAATTTCGAGTGACAGTTCTTCCGAATGAAAATTCACGCGTGATAAGAGCGACGTCTTGACCGAAAATCGGAACGTGGCAAGAGTGTGTGAATGCGTGCACAAATCTGCGATCTGTGGCCGTGTGTGAGTGAGTATGAAAGACAAGAGAAGAGGGAACAAAGGATCGCAAGAGCGAATGTCGAAGACGAAGAGTGTTTGGACCGAGTTTTCATTCTTCTGAATGAGAATTCACGCGCGGTAAGAGCGACGGCTTGAGCGAAAATCAAGATTGTGTGAGTGCGTGTACAAATCCGCGTGAGTATGAAAGATAAGAGCGAAGAGAGGAGAACGGTATTCCTATGAAACAGCAAAGACCACTTAGACAAAATAGACCTCGGAAGGAATATGGAAGATTCGTTCGTTCGCGAGGGAAATAGTTTGCGAATGAAGCCACCGCGCGAAGGCTCGAGGGATTCCTGAAACGTTAAAGCATCGTTCGTGCTCGAGACCCACCTTGAAGTCGACGATTTCTCGGACACCGATCAAGCAAGTTGCTGGCGGTAAACGACGCCGAACGATGCCGCGAATAACAAACGAGCGAGGCGAGCGCACCTATTGCCACCTGTGCTGACCTACGACTTTCAATAGTGGAACCGCTTGTCACGGTATAAATTACAGAGCGATGGTCCACGAGAGATAGATCGACGATGGAGATCGAAGCGTGTTTGCGCTTCAGAATTCATTCTGCCCTCGTGTCTGTACCGTGTGTTCTTGTTGGTCGGTGTCTAAATTAAGTGTTCTCTGTTAATTTCAATATTTCTGATGGAAAAAATACGAATTACATAATGTACTAATGAGAAATACCGCGATGTGGTGACACAGTAACTACGCTTTTAAGAATTAATGAAAATTGAACTGAAAAAATAGCGAATAATTTCCCTCGTATCGTAACTTTGGCACAGTCCTAAGTCCTCAACTCTCTGTTGCACGCGTCGCAGAGTGTGCATCCTCAAGTTCTGTTTGCTCAAAACCACATTAAATACCGAATAAACTAGTAAAATAAATCTGCAGAGAACACTTGTCTCTGCGAAGTTTTACTCAGCGAAATAGTAAAAAAGCGGTAAAATCCTGGAACAAATGATAAAATCTCGAGCACAGCGCGGCCAGAGAGGGAAACAGAAGCGCGTTGTTGCGACGCGCGAAATAAATCGCGCCGAGCTCTAAAGGGGCAGCGAGAGCAAGCGAAGAGAGGAGTCCCTCTCGAATTGCGCAGCTCTCGGGTCCAAGGATCTGTTGCGCGGGTTTCCAGAGCCGTCGGCCACGGTCGGCACAAGAGAGCCGCTGATCAATAGCTATTGGTCGGCGGGGAGCCGTCGTGTCGCCGGCGCGGTGGCGATGTCGTCAATTTTTTTATTACGAACCCGGACACGCACGCAGCCGGCCACGCACACGCGAGACCGCGCGCTCCAAAGCGAAGAAGATGGCCAACAGAGAGAAAGAGAGAGAGAGAAACTGGCTGCGTGGCCAGGCTCTCTGCGGTTCGCTCGCATTAGATTTCACGGGTCGCGGGATGTCCTCGGCCTGGCTCCGACCGTTCCTCGCCACCTTTAATTGGTCCAGGCCATGTCGCTGCCCAAGTAATTGCCACTGTATTTTAGCCTTCGATGTTCTTGCCCGGCGGGCATTGGTTTCTCAAATTCCCGGTTGATTTTGCACGCAGCAAAAGTACCGGGTCTCTCCCATCTCGGTACCGTTCCTTCGAGGGAAATCGTGTCGAGTGACGTTTAAGGTCATTGCTTGACGTGTCATTGCTTTCCGTTCGTTTTATCAAGAGAAACTAGCTGTATGATCGAGAGAGAGAGAAAAAAAGTAGAAGAGAGAAAGGTTGCGACTGGAGGTCAATTAAGGTCATACCTTTCGAAGGAAGCCCGATACATCGACGCAACGATAAAAACGAAGAGAATTGATCTGTTATTCTTCTTCGACGGTTGTAAATTCCCGCTGTAACACTACGGATCCCGGTGTTATCAAGGCGATAACCAGGAAAGCAGAGGCGTACAAGAGGGGCGCGCGCGTTCCTCATCACCGGCATCTCTCTGTTCCGCGGCTAAAGTCACCTTTTAACGAGCGGGCGTATACCTCGCCGGATACTCCGCGACGGCCCCCCTCGCCCTCCGTGTTCGCCTCTTTCTTCGGGGAACAATAGGCCCCGGGCAGGGGAGTTAATCTACATACGCAAATTCCAACGATAGATCTTGAGCGGCGAGAGAGAAGGCGGCTGCGTATTGCCGGACGTACACGCGTACGTCTTCAACAATGGGCTACCCCTCGGCCTGGCCCTGGCCGGGGCATCCCTGAAGGAAGGACAATAAGCTCCGCTTGATAGTTATTGTGGTGCCTAGTCCAGCTCCCATCTCTCCCACCGCGAAAGAAGGAAGAGGTATAAAAGTCACCGTTCTCCACCAGGACGCCCCGAGGAGAACTCTCGCATGCGTTACTGTTTCCTGATAAATAATTGCACCGATGTACCTACGCCTGGATTTTTAACTAGCCACCGCTGATCAACGGGGGAAATAATTCCTTGGAAAACTACCGTCGAGGTATTTATCGCTACGGGCGTGTGTGTGCGTGTATGTCGGTTAACGCCTCTGAAAGTGAAAAAGGAGGAGAAACGGAAGGCGAAACCTGGAACCTAGGTCGATATAACGTTATTGCGCTATCGGCCAAGTAACTCCTTCGAGGTGTCCACTATTTCAGCAAACGTATCTACGCCCTGTCAAGCCGCGCCGGCTTCCACTTCGCGCTCGACTGACGTCGAAACCCTTTCAGCCTTCCTCTCGTTAACAGCCACACGTTGCTGTCTTATTCATCTCTCCGGAGTCGTATTGCACTGGGAACAGGGTGTTCCTGGAATGTCCCTTTGTCAGACAAATTCCCTTCCCTATCGAAACAAAAACGTCGTCTTCTCACACCTTCCGACACCCAAAATCTCGAAAGCTCGCCCAATGCTCATCCTCGACGTTCCCACAGCGCAGCAGGTGCCGCCTCACGCAGCGCAAGGGTGATTTTTTTGCGGAGAGGGCAGTAACGGAAGCGGAGGATCGGTGTGCTTTTCCGTCTGGCAGGGATGGCACGACGACCTTTGAGGTCGATGCACCCCGGCCGGCTCCGCGTCAAAACAAGACCGTCTTCTATCGAACGTGTCGGGTTCGCTTCGTCCGCCGCGGAAGGTTCCCACCGTCTAGTCACCCCGCTCGTCCTCTCTCGTTCTCTCTCACCCTCCTCTAACCGCAACTCGCGCTTTTCTCCGCACCGCGGCGGCCCCAAGCCAAGCAGCGTCGTCTCTCCTTTCTTCCCGCGCGCACCGATTCCTGGAAGCTCGCGAAGGCGCAGCGCTGTCTGGCCGAGCCGGGATTGCTCGTCTGCACCGAGAGGCACAAATACCTACAAAGCCTGGTGGCGCAACGCTTGGAATGAGAACCAGCGCGAGATCCAGCGAGGAGAAGAGGAGGACGAAGAAGAAGAAGAAGCAGCAGCTCGCAGTAACCGAGGCAGGCAGAAGCTGTAGCAGCGTTAGTAGGAAGGAGGTGGAATAAGAATGAGAAGGAAGGAGGATGCGGTAGTTGAAGCAGCAGGGACGAACGAGTAAAACCAGGCTGGCTCACCCGGCTCTCTTGGTACCTTGCCTTGGTAGAGAGATGCCTACGGTATAAAAGCCACGGAGAGAGAAGAGCCGCTTCTAAGTAGCTACGTGATCAGCGATAATAACGCGACTTGGAAACGTGGAAGATCGTTCCTCTTCGCCTCCCCCTTTTTCTATTGGCGACGCGTACAGGCTATATTGTCGGTCGTTTGGGTTACTGCCGCGTGTGCACGCGTGAGGAGCTGATCCTGAGCCGCGAGTACCTCTCCGAGAGCGGTTTAGGTACTGTCCTAGCCTACCTGGACACAACACAGCTACCTTTCCTCTTTCTCGCTCTCGGTTCCCGGAAACGGGGAGGTAACGGCCGCTACCACGTCCACCTGTTCTTCTTCTTCTTCTTCTTCGACTCTCTTCGATCGCTCACCTCGCTTGCACGACCATTCGTTTACAATATCGTACGCTGCTGTTGCACGGTTCGCGGATCTCCGATGCGTTCTTGCGACATTCTCCCTCGGGAATCACAGGGGAGACGGTCGCCTCTCAAGCTAGATGTCCCGTAACACTCTGTTCATGGGATTGCGGATTTTACTTTACAGTTTATTGTTTAGGACGAAACCTGGCTTTTTGCCGGAGAGTAGAGTTTGCAATGGCATCTGGCCAATTTGTTACAAAGTAACTATTCCGATCGATTTCCTTTTTCTATTGTAATTGAATGCTCAGTGTCAGAGGAAATATATCGCGCAACAATGCCTGTAACTCGGGAACAAAGTCAAATAGAGCACACATTCATATGAACTTTCTTTATCATTCTTGTATCTTTCGTACATCGTTGAAGTCTGCTCGTTTATTTATGAAACACGCTGTATACAGCGGCGTGAAGGAACGCCTTCACGGTAGATCGATAGCTGCTGAGGTCACAGGTCATCTCAAGTCGAGTTCACCAGGCAGACGCGACACGATAATAGCGATCTGAAAGGGCCTCTCCCTCGCGTTTCCACCTTGCACACGCTTCTGAATATATTTACGAATTAGATTTATTCCGAGTGATTCGTTTTGGTCGCGCGGGCTTTAATAGGCGCGCGAGTCCCGTTTTCAACCTACTGACAGATGAATTATTCCCAGATCGGGCCGGCCGATTTTTCTTGGCTCGGTTGCTTAACGATAACGACGCCGCTTTTAATAATCGCCGTCGCGGACGGGATGAGAGATACGCTGGATCGCGTATTAATTCGGACGGGATCAAGTCTCTGGCCTGAACCGCGCTGCTTTTAGACGAATCCTTCCGCCGGCCCCGTCCCCGCTTCCACCTTAATGGGCCAACTTGGAAGCTTCACTAATCTCGCGACGGGGTGCTGGCTCTCTCTCTCTCTCGCGCGCGCGCCTCCAACCTCTACTAAGTTGTACCTTTAATGCGCCATTTTTCTTCCTCTTCTTGTTCACCCTGCCCCTCTAACAGGCAGCTTGCAGCCCGCTTCGGAAGAAGGGGTTTTGCGAGGTTTCATCGGACGAGGATTTGCCCCCTTTCACGAGGATTTATTAGCAAGATTTTTCCAACAAAGACGCTCATCTTTCTTTGGCCGGTCGGAGAAGTGTTGAACGAGGAGAATGCCAGGAATGCAAATTTCTATCGGATCTTAAATCACCTTGAAGATCGAATCCACGAGAGACTGGCCACGGTCAATACTTCGACAGAGGCAATGAAACGTTCGAATTTACTCGAGAATATCGTACGAGAGGTTTCATGCTAGGCTGAGGATGATTTACACCGTAGGAAAACGAACTTTGTCGCGGTCGCGTCGCCGCTAATGATATAGTGCTTAATTGGCCTCATTCCTCATTCCGTTAGCCGCGCACCGGAACGAATTGACGAAAATAGAAGTCGCGGGGTAACGCGGACTCTCCCGGTACCGTGTTCCCGCGCTTCCTCAAAGCGCGCAATAATTGGACCGAACGGGACGCTAATTTGTTTCCACGAAACCGGCCGGTCTTTTGCGTTCGCTCGTAACAAATGTATGATTCGTTTGCAGGGACCGCCTCACTCGGATCTTAATTAGACTACGCGGCCGCTCTGTTCTTCTTTTTCGCGACCGCCGAATTTACTTCGCGGTAAATCACTCGTGCTGGCAACCTGTGCCATTTCGCGGCCTGCTGGGCAATTCTGGAAACGGGGACCTCGTAGCGACGTCTGGTCCATTTTCAATTGATGAAATAGGTGGCGTTGGGCGAGGAAGGTTGTTGAAGGAACGTGATTTGTTAGTTCTGAGCTTTCTCACCGAGGTATTGAGATATTCGAACTTTTCTTCTTATGTTACGCTCGTCGGTAACCCTTGTAAGAGAGTTGGACCGTTTTGATCCAGAATTCTCGTGCATTGACATGTTGGATGGCTGTAGAAAATTGTGAGGGGTGTGTTAAGTGCCACTGATTTGTAATTCTCAGGAAGATACTTGATTTTCATGGTGGTAATTGTCGATCGTACAGAGACAGTATAAACTTCTGATATCGAAGCGGTGAGTAATACTGTGTCGACAATGCTTCGACTGTGGAAAGATCGGGGGAAAGATTCTTTTACGATTGCATATGGCATGTCAGCTAGAATAATGCAAATATCTCTGAAAATAGATACCGCCTAAAATTAAAATTACAAATTTTTTTAAATAATTAAAAGAGAAAATGCAAATGAGATCTCTGACGAGTGCCAGAAATATAGCAAATTAAAGGATCATAGATCCTTATTATTCAGTCTGTATCCAGAACACAAAGTTGAACAATATTTTTTCCACACCACACACACATACGTACGAGCCGTCATCCAAATAGCAGCAACGCAAGTTCGCGCGTTTCCACGAGCCCAAGGGCGAGAGGGGAGTCAGCATTCCCCGCGGAGGAACCAGTCCTGACAGGAATCCAGGTCCTGGCGGATCGAGCGGCGATATCGGTGTCCGCCTGGCCGGTATTTCCAGCTCTATCGAAACGGCCGTTCAGAAGGCTTAGGCGCGGTCCCGGGAATAATCTAACCGCGCGTGTTGCCGATTTAAACCGCGATTTTGCTCGTTGCGTGCTCGCGTCCGAGCGGAGTCCCGGGATTCCAGGAGCATCCATCAGGCCTCGTCAAACCAGCCGACGACGACGCATCAGTGGATCGGCATTCATTGGCCACGGCCGATGGAAAAAGAGAGGACGCGGCACGAAGAACGGGGGAGAGACCGTAGAGAGAAGAAGAGGAAGAACACAGAGGGGTCCTCGTTCGTCCTCCTGCGCAAAACCTACGGTCTACCTTCGCTTTGCCGTCTCGCGTTTTACTCGTACACACTCGCGCACTCGCAGAGGCCGAGTGTGCGTGTGAGCTCGCGACGCAAGAAGTGCCCCGGTAAAAATTCGTTGGCGCAATCAGCTGACGGATCTGTCGACGCGGGAAATGTTTTACGACCCCCGAGACGCGCCACGGCGTCAAAATTAGATATTTTTCTGTTTGTTCCACCTTTTTCTAGCTTCCCTCGATGCTTCTCTCTCAACAAGCTCCCCGTGGATCTCGTTGATAAGGTATTTTTCTACGTGTGCAAAGGTCATTCTCCACATTTCTCGCAACCTCGCAATCATGGTACCGTGTTAGAGACTTCGAGTAGCCTTTTTCAACGTATCCAGTAGAGATTTCGGTTAGGTCAAGCTCAATTCTTCAGGTTAGGTTAAATGTTTTAACATTTGCATACAGAAACGCTTAAATCTCGTCGCAGCAAGAACCTCGTCTGACACTTACTCGTGACATTTTGCTGGAGGAGCAAGTTGTCCCAGATCGCGGGAGTGCATTTCGTAAGGTAAAAGTTTCACGAAGGAATCAACGACGAGCGGATACGCGGCATTAGGGCGCCTTGATGCGATGATAATGGGTCCGCGTGGCTGGGAGCGGTTGGGATCTACGATGACAGGTGGATCCGCTAATCGTTCGAAGGGGTACGCGCGGCGAGAGTGCCATTACGAACGGCCCCGTCCGTCCGTCACCCTCGTTTGCTCGAGCCACGCTGACGAAACGGACTATGATAGCCGTAATCGTTCCTAACTGCTTGATGGCCGGTAAATGGATGATAATTGTGCTAGAGCGCCTCGTCGAGGAGGACAAGCTTACAGGTGCTTCGTCATTCGACGACGCTTCTACCTCTGTTTGTCAGGGCACGGAGAACGGTCGAGCAAGCGGAAGACGCGCGCCTTTCGCACGACCATGGCGCCTCCGTCCCTTTTCTAGAGTAGACGTGGGATCGGTGCTTTCGGCAGGAGCAATAACAACGAGGAAATTAAGAGGATCTCTTGGCTGTACTCTCAGAGTCCTATCCTTCAAATATTCCCTCCTGTGTAGACGATACTGCGAAGAGAACGTGGAATTTTTCTCAGTTTTTTCTCTCCACGGATACTTAAATACCTACAGGTGTATCGATGCCAAGGATCCCTGCGAGATCTATCACCTAAGCAGAACGGCGAGTAACTACCGAGACTCGATAAATACCTATGAAATTCCACCTGTAACAGCCAAACCGCAAACGATACCCTTTAAAGATGAACAAAGTGGCGATCGCGCCAGAAGGTATTCACCGATAGGCGGCAGAGCTACCGTGATTTGCTATCTGCACGTGCAACGGAGAATCATCTTTTTCTGACAGCGCGGAGCTGCCTGCCAGTCTACTGCGAGCGAGGCGACGCGAACGAGACGGAAGAAAAGAGCGTGGAACGAGGAGAGCAAGACACCGAGAGAGAGAGAGAGAAGAGCAGCAGCAAACAGCAAGAGAAGGACGAAGAGGGGGAGGCACAAAGCGTCATATCGAGGAGGAGCTGGTCCAGACGGCATAGCACTGCCGGTTAGTTGTCTCTCGAGGCACGTCTTAGCCGGCCCTACCAGGAATCGGCCGGACTACCTCGATGACTCGTTCCTCGTCCTCGTACCGATACACGAGGTGGCTCCTGGCCTCGGTTGCCCTCGCCGCCACCGGGTCTCCAGGGAGCCCGGCCAATGTCGTTAGTTTTGACGTCCTCCTTCTCTCTCCTTCTCTCCAGCTTCTCTCCTCCCTCGCCGAGATCCTTCCTTTTTCCCTCGGTCGTCGCGCGTTCCCTTCTGTGTTCTCGTTCGCAGCGGAGGTTCGCGGACGCTGTACACTGGCAAGCGCACACAGCCCGTGCTCGTGGACTCCTCTGGAGGCGAAAAATTGCCCGGAGGATTCCGTGCGGTCTTCTTGCGCAACGCGTTATACAATCGAACGTATTCGATGACAGATACGGTCAGCCCGTGGCTGCAACGCCGCCTGTGCAAGATAAGTTGCAACGTCATTGGGGTCCATTGCTGGATGTCGTTGCACTTTCCGTTGCAACCTTCTCCCGTTCTTGCCACCGGTTCGACCCACTATCTTATCCGCGTACACTGGCCCCTTATTAATTCGCCGCGATGCCTTCTTGCCGGCGACGCTCTCTTTGCGGCCGATAAGCAAATTGGAGCGCGCCACCGAGACCTGATATCGATGTAGGGACATCTCGGAGCTTGCTTCGAGGTTTCGCTGGTCTTTTGGTGTTGTAAGGGAGCCTTCGTACCCAAAAAGGAACCGACGAGGAAAAATTAGAGGGCGTTATTGGTGTAGTGCACTGGACCCTCAATTTTTTCCTCGGTTCCTGCAATAGTTGATACTAATAGTCAACGGTAATCCTCGTGTTTGTGGATCGTAAAGTCGTGAACGACTAGGATTACCTAGGTCTTTGAAGCCTCTGAACCGTGGGTAGCGTGATACTGAGTAATGGTTCTGTTGGATTATCAGGAGAAATGAGTGTGTGTGTCTATGGTAAATAAATCTTGCTATGGGTCAAAATCACCCTGCATTCGTCTCCCGCGTTCGTCTAAAACCATTCGCCCTCCGAGGGTTAATGTTCGCTATCGAAATCAGAAATATTCACTTGATTTATTTTCCTTTTCCGGTTTTTTCCACTCACTACACGATACCTCTGAAATCCCTAAACCTTACAATTAGACACGTAGCAGCAACAAACCCATAACAGTCCCATTGACTTTAACTTTGAACCTTCAAAAAGTATGTTCACCAGATCTACCGGCTTTATGACCTTATTGCCTACGACACTCGCCAACGCATCGCTCCCTTCCTTCCCACCTTCCGTCAACCAAATTTTCTAATATTCCGCCAATCACACAGGAAAAACACACCCTTTCCAACTCTCCTATGAAACACCCGACACTACTCCAAATCACATCAGTCGGTAACCATTCAATACCAGCAATTATACACGTATCTCGCGCTCTCCTATGAAACACCCGACACTACTCCAAATCACATCAGTCGGTAACCATTCAAGACCAGCAATTATACACGTATCTCGCGACTAACATCATTCTGAAACAAACATATAATTTATTTGTTAATTTAAAAAAAAAAAAGAGTAGTGTCATTCTACCCACACGTCATCCCATCAAATAGACAGGCTTTCCTTTGTAAGGTAAGGCAAGTCACCGTCCAAGGGAAGGAGAAGGTACGATATTCCAAACACATATATAGAAGAATGAAATAGTAACCATATGTTCAGTACAGGTGGACGCTTGCGTCTTGTCGAGCTCTTGCCGAAGTGACGTGCCTTCCTCGCGTACAAAAATAAAGAATAGTTTACAATTGAAATACCACCTTCGAATTTATTGTCCAAATCCAACAGGTTCCTCTCGAAAAGCCGAAAGAAGTACCAACTTCGTCCTTCTCCACCTCGAACTTCGAGAAGACAGCTTCCGTAGATCGTTCCCAGAGCACTCAGCCCCGTCCAGTCGATACTCCCTGTTGGAACGCGTCAGTTCGTAAGTCAGTTTCGCGGACGACACCCGTTAGATGGGATCTGGACGTGTATCGGTCGTCGATCCTCGCTGTCTCCCGGCTCGTAAATTCCGAGGGGGTAGAGTCGAGGGGGCGCCGGCTCGGGCATCCAGCGAACGGGAGTGGGCCTTTTTCTGCTGGAACCGCGCGCATAACGACGAACGTACAGCGTCAGCAGCCCCTCTTCTATCGATCTTTCACTTGCAAATCGATGCCTAAACTGCCCCGTGTCCCGGTGCTCTATCCTCTCTCCGTCGATGCGTCCTTGCCCGCGCGGCTCGCGTTCCTTCAGCGTTTCAAGCGAGAGCCCGAGTCATGTTTTACCAGACGTTCGTTATGCCGATGCCCGCGGCTGTTGTTCACCGTGCGGGATCCACGTTGTTCCCAACCGATGCTTTACTGCCCTCTAAAGCCTCTCGGGTACTCTCGGTGTTCCTGCGAGCCCTGCGGACGCTTTTTTTTCCATTCCTGGTCTGGAGCTGGCGCTTTCCGATGCTTACTGGTGGGAGTTCCCCGTCGAACGCGACGGGAATGCCTCGATTGATCGATTCGCTTCTGCGGAGGAGCTCTGGATACTCTGAGTTATTTTCGCGACAGATCCAAGGAATCTCGAAATATCGGAATTCTTCAGATTTTTCTAACGTTCTCTCCACGAAAGAATTGGAAACGTTCCAGCCGAAGGATAGATTGATTTGTTTCTGACGCATAGGCATTCCAGCGATCCATGAATTATGCGAATTATCTCCGCCTGTTACACCAAGGAATTTTCATTTGAATCGAAAGATCGAGATTCTTGGAATATTCGACTTTTGTCAGCGATATCATTCGTGGTGTAACAGCGTGTAGATGGAGCTACCTCTAACGAAGTGGTAGTGGTAAGTACTCCAATTAAACGTGAGACTTGATCCTTATCTCTGCGTAATGGCCAGGCCACGCTTAAGCGTGTCCCTAACGAGAAAGAAAATTGTCAGTGAGGCATAAACAAACGGGGCACGTTCATCATTCACGCCGTTACGCTCAATGACAATTCTTTTAATGTCACCTGGTTTCTATTCAACGATCATAACACATCGGAATTATTTCAACTGTGGACTTTTCTCTTACCGTCAACCCGTTCCAACCTCACTGATATATCTTATCACCGGGATTTATATACGACAGCTCGTGGTTCTTCTAATTTAATGGTTCCGTTTTAATATGCTCCTCGCTAAAAAGCTCGATGCATAGATATCGCGGCGGTAACAAGGCGGCTGAGTTATCGACCAAAATACCTGAAACGCTATCGTCTAATGGATCTCGCCAACTGGACTTTCCATTAGATACCTAACACCAGCGCTGCTCTCTTTTTCTCTCTCTCTCTCGATCTGCGGCTAATTGATAGACCAGGTCCCGTGGAAATTATGAAAATACACGAACCTCCCATAAAAGAGCCCTGACAAGCTGATAAATTGTCCCTAAAAGTATGCGTGTATGATTGAACTCCAGAAACTGTACTTCTGCACCGTCGATCTTTGCGCCAAGTTTCCTCACGTGTGAACTCGTTTGATAAGAGTGAAAAATCGTACGTGGCGCCAGCTTGTTCGAATACATTATCGTCGATTATTACAAAAGCGGCGGACACCGGTGGCGAAACTTGTGGCGAGCTCCCAAAGGATCTGTTTCAGGTAGCTAGTTGATATTTCGCGGCAATTTTTCAGGAGACGCGTTCCGTTCCCGCGGAAGATTAATCTTCGTAATCTTGACGTATCTTCGTACACATAGTGGTTCGCGATGCGACGTGTACGCCTCGCCGACAGTTTTTCTGGCGAGCGCTTTCGTTCGGTATACGCCTTCGCGCGACGAGGAGGGACGGAAGACATGAGCCGAGCGGTCGATTTACTGCCCGCTCGTTCGACAGGAGCAACAGGAACCCGCCAAGGGGGAAAATCTCCCGGAGGTTATTGTACCGGCGATTGATTTTGCCGGTAAACTTTCTTCTGCCATCGATACACCCCTTGAAAAAAGCCTGGAATTCTTTTTCTCCCACTTCGATGCAGGAGCGAGGGGATACAGGGTGTGTTCGATGATGGGAGACAATTTGGGGGCAATGAACTTTAACCCTTTGCACTGTGAAGTCACTTCTTGCATGAAAATGATAGTTTTCAGTTATCCTATCTCTTCAGTGACAACAATCGAAGGGTTGAAACGTTGACTGCCACCGTCGAAGCAGTGTCGACAGAGAATGACTTGCCCCGTGTGCCATCGTCGACAGTGTACGAACGATGGTTTTCCTTAGAATTCTTCAGTCACCCTACAGTGAATTTTTGATTTTTTCAATGACAGTAGTCAAAGGGTTGACACAGTCACTGCCACAGTCGAAACAGTGTCGACAAAGAACGACGTCCCAAGTGTATCCACTGATCTCTACTTTCTACCACGAAAATCCTTACGGAAATCACGTATTCTGGTGACTCAAACATACCAAACCAACTTGCAACATCGCCTTCCCTGCCTCGAAATCCACTGCTACCAAACTATCACGGAAAAATAAGCACAGCTCAGCAGCAATTAAATACCGATCGAAAGAACACGTCGAAAAACACGAGGCATGTACCAGCAATCTCTCTCTGGCCGAGCAACAACCGGTAGCTCACGATCCCCGATCGAGAGGCTGAACTTGAACGGCTATCAGAAAAAGAAAGGAGTACCGTGAGAGAGGAGGCAGCAGCGGTGATGAGCTGGTCCGAATATCGATCGCGATGCTGTTTTGTCGCGCTTGGCGCGTGACAGACGAGGCAAGGAGAGGCAAGCGAGCAACAACAGGGGGCTGGATGGCTGGCACACATTCCGGGGCAGCTCTTACGGCTCTGCGGTGGCAGATCGTTATCGTGGTCGAGAGCGGAGAAGCCCCGGAAGAAGAGGTGTTGGTCTGGTAGAGGAAGGTCGAGCCTGGACGAAACGGGTTTCTATATCGACGTTTCGTTGGCCCGGCGGACACAGCCGTATTTTCGAGGCGTTCTGGGACCAGAGAGGCTGTTACGAGGATCGCTTACGAATCGTTCTTCAGGTTGTCCGAACCCGGGGTAGAGAAGGCGGTGAGGCAAACAGCCACCGCGGGGGGAACTCGTTTGTTAGTTTTTGTCCTGGCTAACCGTGCACGACGAGTCTGGGTACCTTCTCTCTGTGCTTTCGCTCCCTCCTTCACTCTCCTCCTCCTCGCCAATCATCGATTTTTATAATTTTCCGTGTCGGTTTTCTACCTGTTGAAATGCCTCGATACGAGGAAGGTTGCTTCCTCGACGACGCACGATCCGACAATCAGTCACGCCGTGTGAGCCGCCTATTATACGCTAATTAAAGGGGACGACGTTCTTTCCAAGGGAGATTCCACGCGTACGAGACACACGGTATGCTTCGATCGAACGTCGATCACCTTTCAACGTCCTTCTTTCGCTCCTGCGGCTTTCCTTCGTCATCTCTGACCCCTGCTAGCCTCTTGCTCGTCACGTATGTGTCACGACGAGGTCGCGTACACCCGAGGTGTCGCTCTCCGCGCTGCATAGCACGGCTGCCTGTCGCGACATCCGTAATTACGGTGTGTAGTTAGGGGTCTCCGAATTTTTATAGAAGAACTTCGGTCATCTGTCGATGTACCGGTCGGTTCGAAGTGTCGTAGCTGGAAAAGAGACCTGTATTCTTTTGTATTTTATTAGTAACGTGTGGAAGGTGTGATAAGACAGTTTGGAAAGTGGAGTGCCACGAAACGAACCAGGATCCATAACTTACACAATTCTGGTGACACTGTCGAGATATTCCCGGGACTTATTGGTCCGAGAAACGCGTGGAATTTTTCAGAGAACGAGAAGGCCTCCGTTCGGTTACCAGATAAACCGTGTCACGCATTCCGTGGTCAGATAACAGCGTACTCTTTCGTACAACCTCGCGATATTACTCTACGTAAACAACGTTTCGCATTCCTCGCGACGTACGTATTTCTCGTTGAAAGAAAACCTGTAGACCCATCGATCGAATGCACGTATTTACGAACGACTACGACGACGTCAGCTCGTTACATTAATTCGAGGCTCGATGTGATTTCGATAGGCGGCGTGTCAGCGCGCGGTAGAGAACGGTTGTCCTCGTTGAACGTCGCATTACGCAGATTTTACGTCCGATAAATTATGCAAATCGCGGCGGGAGAAATTGGAAATTCGACCGTGCAAATTGGATTCGCGACGGAAATTCGCCGCGGCCTTTGCGCGGGCCCGCGGCTGCTCCCGTCAGCCACCGATACACACGTTCCTCTAATTATACCAGAGGGGAGTATTCGACCGGTCGCGTATAACGGGTCGTCCGCGCGAATTCGTCCCTCTTTTTTTATTCCTCGAGGAGCCTCTCGATCCTTGATCTTCCGGCCTGTCCCTCGGAGGGAAAAAGCACCGAGGGGAATCTCTCTACACACTCTCGTGTCTGGAGAAGGAGAAGAGGAGGAGGAGAGGATGGTGTTCTCGACTCGGGGCGACGGTTAATTACAATTGGCAAGCGTGGTACTCGGTCACTCTGGCAATTAGTCATGCTCGACAATGGCATTACGCCGCGGCAGAGGATGATCGATAGCGGTGCCATCGGTAGATGTACGCTGGACCCACTAGTAGATTGCTCCTCCGCTGTAATAATCCTTCCTTCCGCGAGAAGAAACCGTGATTAATATTATCGCGTTCATATTGCTGAACACGCGCACACGGGGATGCTGGAATACGCGATTCATTACCTCTCAGCTGTGATACCTCTTTGATTTAGTTTCTGCTTGAACTCGAAAACATTCGAGTGTACAGTGGCTCGCTTTGTGGATTGTTCGGTTTAAGGTGGGAATGGTTTAGGTGTCGATAAACGTGCGGTATAGGCTCTTCCCAGACGCAATTTCTCGTGGAGCATTAGACCGGGGTGTTGGAGGAGGGAGGAGATAAATGGAGAATCAAAGAGGAGATGTGGAAGAGAATTGCGTGTCGTCTTAGACTTCCTAGTGCACTCTGAGTAAAACACAAGTCAGGGATTGTATTTGTACGAGTAGCTGAGGCTTGGTGAAGAATTGGAAGAAAGGTTCTGGTGTTTTGCCAATTAGTCTCGCCACGTCGAAATTACCATATTCATTGGACCTTTCTATTGGCGCCTATAGGCGTTTAGAAAATTTGGAGCCTCTTGCTGCACTTCCACCTTAATTTAACCCTTTCGCTGCTTATAGGCACTTTAAAAATTTCGTTTGCACTGCGCTATTGGAGCATTTTGGCGCGCTTCCGTATTAATTTAAGCCTTAATTTTATCCTTTGCACTCTTTCACCTTAAGCGAACGAAAGGAATGTTAAAACGATACGGTCGAACAAGAAAATTTTGCGGCCATTGTGAAACATTTGAATCTGCCGTGTTACGTACTAAAATTTACCGCAGTGAAAGGGTTAATAAACCGAATTTTAAATCCATACGTCCAAAATAACAAATTTTGCAGCAGTTCTTCAAAATTGACCGTCGGTCCTTAAAATCTGCCGCAGAGAAAGGGTTAAAGAGGACAGCAAACTTGAATTGTAAAGCTGCCTAAGACACTCGAGCTTCAAACACGATAAACAGTTACACTAAAATCAGAAATCATATATTGAAAAAAAATTGCCGAAGTTCAAGCTCCACAATTTCCCAAACACTTCCCCGTACTCGAAAACGCTTCCACGCAAACTTCACGTTCGATTCACTTTCTCCATTAGACCCAGGCAGCTGGCACAGTCGCAATTGAGCATGTCGAAGAGAACAAAGCAACCGATCGAGGGAACAAAAGAGATCGAGTGGAAAAAGCAGCATGTACAGAAGAGAGGAGAGCAGCAAGAACAGCGGCACTGGTAGACGCTAAGAGCGGGTAGCTCGAGCATTCGGCGATCATTTAGGTCAGGCCGCTCGTGAGATGCCGCGTGAGGCCGAGAAAGAAAGTAGCCAGTCGACGAGATCGCGGACCAGCTCTCTCGAGCTGTTTTGCGAACGCTCACGCGGGCACAGCCTTGTAACCCGCAGTTTTATATCCTGCCCGGGCGTAATAAAGCCCCCGGTCGCATTTTCAGCTCCCGTGTCGTTCAATCTCCACGCTCGATCCTCCCTGCTCGCCCTTTTATCGCGGCTCCGGCCGTCTTCTTCCTAGCGAGCTGGCTGTTGCACAACCGCGAGGAATTCATCCGACCGCACGCCTCTTTCACCGTCACTTTCGATCTTTCGGGATCGTTCCAGCGTAGGTGGACCGCGATTCCAAGAGATATTTCGGAAAGATGGGTGTTTGTTGGAATTCGGAGGGATTTGGGCAGGTTTCTGGAGGACGGAGATATGGGAATCGAGGCGTGGTTCCGCGCGAAGGGTTGTACTTGGGGTGGAGCTTCGTTATAGGGTCTATTGTCGAGCCATTGGATTTCTTACTGTGGAGGATTTCGGGTGTATGCGGTGTCTTTGTGGAATTATTTTGTCAACGTTTCTGTAAGTAGGGAGTTGCTAGCTGCAATGCTGGAGAGACGTTGGGAAAATAATTCCATAAGTCGAAATATGATGCCTCAAATCTCTGATGGTTGAATTTTTCTTTTGCGGAGTAAACTCTAAAAATAGGTATTTCCTGGTGTGATTGCAATTTGAAAAAAGGAATTTTTACGACCCACTGCACATTTTCCACGTCGAGGAATACTTGGATGAGCGTCAAAGTAGAGGCAAGGTGTTCTTCATCGACTTGGGGTCAAGAATCGCAGTCGGCGCCAAGGTCGCTGGGAGCTTTCCCCAGAAAAGTGCGAGAGAGGGGCCTTTCAGAGAGCCAAGAGCGATAAGAATGGGCCGGCACAAACGGAATAAAAAATGGGTCAGCCGGCGCGTATCGTCCTGACGAACAAGTCACTCTCACGAACTGTCTCCGAGGCACCTTGGACGGGTCCTCGGTTGCGCGATAGGTGGGTCAGCCTCGGCCAGTGTTCTTCGTCTCGGTGAGTCATTCCTGGGCCCCGCGGCGCTGCGGCCTGGCGCCAGCGTTACGCAACACACCAGCGGCACCCTCGCGCCGCCATCGCCATCGCCGCCGCCGTATAGAAGACGATTCGCTCGGATACGGGCGTGACTCGTCTCGTCTTTTCCTCTTTGGAAATTTCGGATTCGAACTTGGGAACTTGGGATGGAGAGAATGAAAGTAGAAACGATTTCTTCGCGGCTGTTTAACCCTTTAGCTGAAATTCGCGTCCGTGTGAATTTTGGAACTTCGGCTGGAAAGAAAGTAGAAACGCTTCGTTCGCGACTCTTTAACCCTTTCACTGATATTCGCGTCTAGGCGGATTTGGAAACTTGAGACGGAGAGAATGAAAGTAGGAACGCTTTTTCTTCGTGACTGTTCAACCCTTTTGAGAACTTCAGAAAGAATGAAAGTAGGAACGCTTTCTTTTCGCGAATATGTAACCCTTTAACTGGCATTCACGCCCACGCGAATATTATTTATTTTACAAACGTAAAATTCGAGATTTTCTAATTTAACGTTATTTACAGCGGTAACTGTAGCTTGGTCGCAAACATTTGAGTGGCTGGTAGTCAAAGGGTTGACACGACGTGAAGGATACAGCAATAAGGAATTAACGTAAATTACGAATTTTTATATCCGAGGTTCGATCGGGCATTTGTGACGCGAGCTGTCTACGCGACAAGAATAGCTCGGAGCATCGCAACAGAAGAGTTACCACGTGCGGCACTCGCTTTCATAGGCGCTGTTTTTCGCGATTACGTGTAAAGCGATCACCATGTTCGCGCAGCTGGGAAAGATAGTGATTTGCCTGCCCGGAGAATGCTGCCCTCGCAATAGAGGCTCTAAGATTACAAGCGGGCTGTTTGGCTTCCCCAGCAACATCGATAGCCATCGAAGTATAATTTACCCGGCTATTCCACCTTCCCAATCATTTCTCGAATCCTCCTCACCACCAAAAAAAATCCTCCTCTTTCCACTCTCCCTCGCAAAACTCGCTATTTCGCTCAACCTTCCTTGTTTACTCGCGGACAACTCGCATTAATTATCCTCGCGTGGTAATTGCGTTAGTAGAGTATCCTGGTGGTGACGTTAACAGAGATATTAACGCGCCTCGTCGCTTGTATTTCGGTTATCGCGCGAGATAGAGAGAACAACGGAGAAATTTCCACGGGGTCAGATAAGAGGAGTTTTTGAGCGGAGGAGACGCCTTAATCGGTTCAAGGAACTGTCTCTCGCAGCCTCGGTACGCGGACCTGGAATCGATTCGAAGGCTGGCTACGATCCGGCGGTTTACGATCGAACTCCCCCGACGTCCTGATAATATTCTCGGGGATAAATCTTGGTTGGCGAGGTTTAAAGGCATGCCTGAACACACGTGCGCGTGTTGGTTGTGTGCACTTACAGAGAACTCTCGGTGACGCCACGAGCAGCGGGAGTTTCAGCTCTCACGCCTCCGCCTCGGCCTCCGTGAGATTTCGAGAGCCACGCGAACACACGGCTGACGGGAGAAAGAGACGCGAAGACGGGGAAATGAGCGCGTGCTGCGTCTAAATGATACGGCTAGTCTGATGGAACTTTGTTTTCTGTTACAGGTAAGGCGGTTTCTCTTTCTCGAGGTTTCACCGCTGGTTCTTACGTGGTAAATATGAACGGACACAGTTATTTAATCGTTCTTCCTTGAATTATCGAGGAGGATTTCGAAGGCTTATTTTCTTTTTGTTTATTTTGCCATTAATTGCATGCAAGGAGAAAAGGTAGCGTTTCGTACGTGAAACGAAGGTGTACGTACGTATATTTTCGAAGACACGGTAGTTACAGAGACAAGAACGACGTCGTGAGACGTACGAGGGAAAGATTTCGATGGTCCATAGTGTTTATCAGAATTTCGAGCGGTACAGTTGGTCAGGACCACCCAAGGGCTCGAAACTTCCTGGTGGTAATCGGCCAGCTAAATATGCGCCTCACGTTTCCCCAAGCAACGCCATTCATCGCCGTGTAAATACGGACGTTTCGGTGGAACTGGTTGTTTCGCCGCGAGAGATATGCGAGCGTATTGGAAATACGGAAGAATAAGCGCGAACTTGGACGATGTTTACTGCCTTCGGATCCTGGCTAGCGTGAAATAATGCCCATTCAAGGTTCAACGTTTCCTTCGTGGATTCTAGAAATCGTCATAGTCGATGTTGAAGGAAACACAATATGTGTGTACGAGAGATATGTTTCATTGACGATAATTCTTCGGAACGATGGATTTGTTGCCTTGCCTTTGTGATACGTAATACTTCCGGAAAAATAGTCGAAGCTCCTAGGTAGACTATCAATTGAGGGCCAATTGTAGGGGAAGTGGCCTTGAATCGTGGAATAATTCGATTCAGACGCTAGATTTCTTAAGAGATTTTTCATTTATGATAAATTTTCCGAAAGATTGATTGGTAGCTTTGCCTTTGTGATATACACTTCCGAGAAAAATAGTCGAACCTCCTAGCTAGACTATAGAGAATGGACAAGTAGTGGGGGAGGTGGCCTTGAGCAGCGAAATAATTCGATTCAGACGCTAGCTTTCTTAAGATACCTTTCATTTATGATAAATTTTCAGGAAGACTGATTTGTAGCTTTGCCCTTATGGTACATTTCAGAGAAAAATAATGCAAACTCCTAGGTAGACTATAAATTGAGGGCCAGTAGTGGGGAAAGGGACCTTGAATTGCGGAATAATTCGATTCAGACGCTAGCTTTCTTAAGATACCTTTCATTTATGATAAATTGTCAGAAAGATTGATCTGTAGCTTTGCCTCTATGATATACACTTCCGAGGAAAATAATCGAAGCTCCTAGCGAGACTATAAACTGAGGACCAATGGTGGGGGAAGTGGCCTTGAGCCGCGAGATAATTCTATTCAGACACTAGCTTCCTCGATGCGCGCTCGTACTCGTAAGATTCAATTGGTTCACTTACTTTCACGAAGCTACCGCATCGTGCACCATCGTAACTTCTCCAGAGGAGAATAACTTTTCCTCAAATCCCGACGAAAAGTATAATTTAGCAGCGTTGATCACAGTGATCTGCAGCGATCAGCTGATAAAGATATGCCTACCTATCGCGGCGTGGTCCCACCTGTACCGTAATTTGAATAAAACATATTCCCTTCCGTCCCGTTTACGATACTCGTAGCCCGCGGCCCCTCACCGGCGGCTGATTAATTCGCAGTTCATTCGCTACACGCCAGTTTATCGGTAAACGCGTCAATTTACAACGTCGTTGCGCGCCACGGCTCACTTCGCTCACTCGTGAAGGGCAACGATGACCACCCAGGCAAACGCCTGGATTCAACCCTATCCCTGGTTATTATCAATATTGTAAATGAGCGTGATTTCACTGAGAGCGTAACTCGTTTGCATAAATAAATAGACGCCATTACGACGATTTTGGGGAGTATTCCGGAAATTTACGATGCAGGATAGTTGTTTGACAATCCTGAGGGGTTATTCTGTGGCGGTACAATGTACATGTCTCTTGTTAATTATTTTGGAAGACTGCGTCCGTAAGTTCTGTTTCTTCTTGACTGAATTGAAGTTTTTACTATCAATTCACCTTTAGAAAATTATAAGTAAACCTGATGACATCGTAACGTGGCATGTGAAGTAACTTAGCTTGCATATGATCACTGTTACAGCTGAATATTGAATTAGGTAAATCTGTTTGCCAGATTTAAGGGAGTGTATTTTTTTAATCCACATCTGTTCTGCAATTAGAGAATTTCTATGCTCTGATAACTTTTGTACATAGTGTAGGATCGGGGCCTCCATACTCAAATAGGGAACCGACGAGAAAAAGTA
The DNA here is from genome assembly GCF_001263275.1 of Habropoda laboriosa. Taxonomy (NCBI): domain Eukaryota; kingdom Metazoa; phylum Arthropoda; class Insecta; order Hymenoptera; family Apidae; genus Habropoda; species Habropoda laboriosa. The sequence continues at coordinate 2,073,168 of NW_017100307.1, read as the reverse complement.
GAGAGGGCGTTATTGGCGTAGTGGACAAAGTCTCGGCTTGCCAGCCTGAGGGTCGCGGGTTCGATTCCCGTTGGGTCCCTCAAAATTTTTCTTCGATTTCTACAATAGTATTTGCTGAAGTTTGGTATTTCTTTAATCTTAATGAATATCAATATCAATTCTGAAGTTAATAAATTCCTATGCTCTGTCATATACAGTGTGTGCTGAAATTTGGTGTCTCCTGTTTAATTACAAAAATTGCCAAATCGTGATATATTCATCAATGAGGATTTGTAGATGCTTAATTTAATCGTTGCTCAAAGTTTCACCACTTGCATACTGCACCCTGCAATCTGTATACACAAAGAACCAGTTGCACAGTAAACATTAAATTGAACACTACCTATAATCACAAATTTCCAAAATGAAGAAACACCATCACCACAGGAAGGTCCAGATAAAATTCGTTTACACAAAAGCGAGCCACCTGAAAATCCCGAAGACAAAGAACCGAGCAAACCTCGGCAGAATGCCCGAGCGGACTATCGGCTGCCGAGTCGCTAACGAGCGAGAGAAGGCCGCAGCGGCTTCTTCGTTCCCGATAACGTAGAGCGTGTCGAGCGTATCGTGGGACGAGGCTAGGCGTCCCGGAGAATACATAATCGGTATCGGCACGGTTGCCCGATACGCCCTCGCCCGTGAGAACCCCGCCAGATAAACTAATGACGAATCCGTGCAACCGGGTTGTAAAAGTGCGCGAGAACCAGGCTTTCCTGGGGCACACCGGCTCCCGGTGATACGATAAACCGATGATGCATCGCGCCAGCCAAATCCTCGAGCCTCGATCGCCCTGTGTTTTTCAGCGACGCTCGTCTCTCGTGGGTGGACTTGTTGGACGTGGACTGATGGCTCGCCGTGTTGCTCGCTGATAGAGAAATTTCAGTGCCGCTTCTCTCGTCCGCGAGTTCATTGTTCCTTTAAAGATGATCGTTTTGTGATCGGTTTATCGGAGTTTTGCCTTACGTTCTCTCTCATCTTCGGCTCATCTCGAATTAAAGTCTGCTGCTCAGATTATCGCGGTTCGTTATGGGAGAGAACGGAAGATCTCGTCCTTCTTAAACGTCGAGGACAGTTAGATTCAGGTTAAAAGTTCTATATACAGGGTGTCCCAGTTGTTTTCGATCAAACTTTGCCAGTATCTTCTACGAGTGTAGGTAAGAGAAAAATGTTATATACACGTAGTTCGTTTGAAGCTTCGTTAAAAAGTTATAACAAAAATAGGAAGTACAAAGGGAATGCTAACGGACGATTATTGTCGTAACTTTTTAACGAAGCTTCAAACGACCTACGTTTACATAACACTTTTTTCTTAGGTGTACCTGTATAATGCACTGGCAAATTTTGATAAGAAACAATTAGGACACCCTATATATAGGAATAGAAGCTTCGACGAAGTCTGGTGAGAAAGGTAACGTTGGAGCGTAGGAGGCACAGCCACGATATTATTGGAAGATGACAGGACTTGAAGGGTGATTTTTTCTTTACTATCGAAGAGCAGTTCCGTTGATTTCATCGAGGAAGGAATTATCGACGTGCGTTTCCGGTGGAGAAATCGAACGTTGCTCGTTCCCGCGCGTGATTCGAGGACGGTGTGTCGAGAGTGGAGGGCCGGTTCGACCGCGAGCGGCAAAAGAACAACAGGGACGAGGCCCCAGGGTGGCGATCAGGGACTATAGGTGCCCGGAGATGCTCATAAATCTTGTCCTAACGCTCGGTTTATTACTTGTAATCAAGCAACCATGAATTCTGCTGAAATCACCTACGTTATAGTCAGCCACGCTGCCTTCTACTTAGCCTCCCTTTGCGCTTTGCATCAACCCTCTCGGCCGATACCTCTCGCTACCGACTGCTCCAACTTTCCCCTCGAACTCTCTCGTTCCCCGCTATTTTTCCACTCGTCGACACCTTCCCTTATCCCTTCGTTCGGAAAATAATCCTCGATTTCTTCGTTCGTGTTTCGAACGGTGGGATGGCTTGCATCGCGACTGTACAGAAGGGGAATCCTGATAACCGGTTCTTAGCGATCAAATAAATTTGTCGTCATTGTAAGAAGATTATCTATTATTATTTCTTTCGAGTTTCGTCGATTGAATTATCGCGAAGAGTCTCTCGCCGATATATATATATATATACCTGGTGTAAATTATTAATCGTGTTCCAGGCGAGGAGAACATCGATTTCGATTACCGTTTCAGAGCTATCTCGACGTTGTATTTTAAATACGACTTGCGTAAGCGCCGAGATACTCAATATTCCCTTTCCAATAAATAACGCCCGTTAACCGATGATCTTCAAACAGAGAGACCGGCTTGTTTTTTCACCTAATCTCCTCTCGAACGTCCGCTTCGCTACCATTGCTACCTTGTCCGGCCATTATCGACGGTTTAACGTCGTAATGGCTCGGAGGTGACGCTCGAACCGGTGAGACGGGAAACTGATTCTACCCATTCATTAGTAACGCTGATTTTTAACGAAACATCGACCAGAGGGAGATTTCTCCTACGAACGAGCCCGTGTTCCTTTCCAATGAACTTGTCTTCGTTCTAATTATACGGGGTGTCGGCCTGACGCGAGAAAAAACTGTTATGTAAACACGCTGGAATATTTTATTAAACGAGCGGAATAGGATGGTAGTTAGTGGAAGGATGTATCTATTTCCCCAAAACTGATAGCCTGTTAAAATGGCTACCCCCCTTGTCAAGCTTTTCTAATCTTGAGTACAATCTTTTTTGGTTACAACATCGTTAACCTATTAACCTCTTCAGGGACACTTTCTTTAAAGTTAGAAAGAAAGTGATCTAAATTTTTTATATTGTTATGTATTAGGAAATTATTAATCCGCTGTGTCTTCGCTTTTCTCTTCTTTCGGAAATATTGCAATTCTCAGAAACATTAATTTCTGCGACAGAAGTGTAATAAGAAAATTGTCAATTTTTTAGGAGAGTGAGAAAGAAATTTACTGTCTGGAGAATTTCTTAATTACAGAATTAGGGAGTATACTTAAACTAACAGATCAACTTCTAACATTTTTTAAGATTATTCAAATGAAAATAGAATATTTCTCACTGGTGGCACTTTTCTGTTGGGGCGCCAATATGTGTCAGTGTGCCAGAAAAGGTGAAGAGAATTTACGTCTCGGTGAAAATCGGAATTTTTTGCAATTAAAGATCGGTAAAAATGTTCACCGGCCACTTTACCGTATGCACTTCTTTCCTCCCCCTTGGCAATCCCTATGGGGCTAACCGTGCTAACGGGGATATAAACAATGCCCCTTCCACCGTGGTTTTTATCGTGGACCGTCTGGTGAAATAAAACCGAGTAACGGGAGCACCTCCCGCGGAGTTTTGGAAATCGTACCAGTGCCGGGCCGAGTTTTTACCCCATGGACGGGGGGCTCTGGCGTGCTTCGATGGTCATTACCTTTACGATCAATCACACCGCTCATTATCTTTAAGAGCGCTGCGTTACGCGGCGGCCGTTACTCGTTACGGCGGATCGCGAAACCGCCGCGCCGCCCCATTATACGCAAACGACGCGACTTCTTCGTTACTTTGTTATTCCCCGCCTGTTATCAACGCTTTCGAACTTCGTCCACCGTTGTTTCCCTCGCCGATATCGATTGTGTGCTGAATTTTTCTTTTTTTTACCAATTTCGAGTAGTGGAAACTGGAAAATTTTCGTATTTGGTTCAATGGAGTGAACACCTTCAGTTGAAACTTAAATAATTAAAGTGAAAATTTGGGAAATTAAGGAAACTCGAAGAAAAGGGCTAGTGGAAATTGGAGAATTTTCGGAAATACGTAATCCATATTTGGTTTAACGGAGTGAGCACCTTGAGTTGAAACTGAAATTAAGGTAAAAGTTACGGAAATTAAGAAAACTCAATGAAAATAGATAGGAGAAATTGGAAAATTTTGGAAAACGCGTAATCCATATAGAGTTAATGGAGTGAATACGTTGAGTTGACACTCGAGCAATTTGAAGCAGTGGAAATAGGAAAATTTTCGAAAAGGCATACTCCTAATCGAAATACGTTTTCACCTATCGATATCGCACAAAATTTCCCACAAAGATCTGACACACTCGTCGCTAAATTTTCACCAAAGAAATTTCAAGCAGCCACGAAACCAGTACGAGCTAATTGACTAGAACCAAACCCACTTAACACCTGAGTGTAACGCGTATCAACATTCATCTACAATTTCACGGTTCCTGCTTCCCCGAGCACTTACACGCACACACGTTCTCACTCTTAATCAAGCATCTCCACACGGCGATTTTCGCGATCGTATCTACTTACGCTAGCAAGCAGCTGAACTTCGTCCATGGCTGTCCAATCGACGAAACGTTTCACCTGTCACCCGCAATCAAGCGTAAAAACGAAATCGAGAGAGAGAGAGAGAGAGAGCGAAAGAGCAAGTCTGAGCAGCGGATAAACGTAACTGGGAAGTGTGCAGACTGCGGAGCGCCAGTCGAATCATCTGTGGTGTTCGTGGAAACCGCGGTTACTCGTAAATCACCGAAAACACGCGTGCACGGATTGCTTTCAACCGCGATAGAGTCACAATTAGCGGCTGTCCGTGATCAATTAATAACACCAGCTAGCACACGCGGTCCTTCTTGGCACTCGACGAGCTGTCGCTCATCGGTTGCGCTAATTAATCCACGCGGTCCACCGTGACGATTAATCACGCGTCGTCTTTCTTGGAAATTCGTTTGTCCGCCGATCGACGGCGACGTAGACTGTTGTTGTGGCGCCAAGAAAGCTTGTGAAGCCGAAGGACAGATTCAACAACTACTCTAGATTCTTACCCTCCTTCTAACAATTCTTCAGAATTTTCGAAATTAAAATTAAAATTGAATTCCTCGGTGCGTTTAAAATTAAACGGAGCGAGTACGATTTGGAGTAGAAATTTGAAGCTATTAGGGGAATAGGGAACTACGCTAGGAATGTGGAAAATACATCATCGGTTGAACAGCCACGTCAAAGCTATTCCGATCGAAGCCAAACGATAATTACGGTGTTTCTCACTTTCCATCGGCTCTTTCGTCTTCGCGCCTAGAAATAATCGTAGGTTGTCACAACGCGCTCACCTCAATCGACCTCTTCCGTCGTATATTCCACTCGATGATAATTGTCCACGATAATTCATCTCTCACCCTGGTGCATGTAGACACCATGCAACGCGCGAATTTTCCTGAAACGTATCAGTTTGCTAGGAATTTTTGAAAAAGGGCCAACTCGCGAACAGGTACCAATTTCATGCAAATTTCCGAGAAGCAATTAAATTAGCCTTTGTGTCGATCGACCTCGACTTTTCAGATTTATTCACGTGGTTTTATAACGTGGAAAATTTATTCCAGGTTGCACGCGCGCTGTTGCGCACTCGAAATTATTTACGACGTATTCACCATTATGCTCGAGCGCGATTTGAATCAATTTGTATCGCGGAAGAATTCTAATAGCCCCCGCTGGCTCTACCTGCTAATTCAATTGCGAGCACGCGCGCCACTTGCACGGATGGACATTTACTTCGCGCGCATACGCTTAGCGGCTAGGAAACCTTGAATTATATTTAGGTCTGCCTCGGTTACACCTAAGCGGTATTATGTCTTAAGATAGAGCTGAATTATTCCTCGCGAGGATTCTGATGTGCCCTTAAGAAACCTTCGCGAGATATTTATGGCGGGAGCGATTATCTCGCGTGGAATCGCGAGTGCGTGTGTTCACACCATTGGGAAAAATTTCTCCGGTTTTTTTCGGCGCAGCGATTATCTCGCGTGGAATCGCGAGTGCGTGTGTTCACACCATTGGGAAAAATTTCTCCGGTCTTTTTCGGCGCCGCTCTAAATTTGCGACGTGAAAACAGTGACAAACGTGGAAGAGAGAGACACTGAATCCCGGAGATCGATGTGAATTTTTATCGCGGCGGATTTTCCAAGCGTTTTCTTCCCTATCGCTCTAAATTTGCGACGTGAAAACAGTGGCAAACGTGGAAGAGAGAGATACTGAATCCCGGAGATCGATGTGAATTTTTTTTGCTCTAAATTTACAACGTGAAAACAGTGCAAATCGTGGAAGAGAGAGGCACTGAATCCCACAGATCGATGTGAATTTTTACCGCGGCGGATTTTCGAAGCGTTTTCTTCCCTATCGCTCTAAATTCGCGACGTGAAAATAGTGGCAAACGTGGAAAAGAGAGATATGGAATCCCAGGGATCGATGTGAATTTTTTTCGCTTTGGATTTTCGACGCGTTTTCTTCCCTATCGCCCTAAATTCGCGACGTGAAAATAGTGGCAAACGTGGAAGAGAGAGACACTGAATCCCGGAGATCAATGTGAATTTTTTTGCTCTAAATTTATAACGTGAAAACAATGCAAATGTAAAAAAGGGAGACACTGAATCCCAGAGATCTATGTGAATTTCTTTCCGGCGGATTTTCAAAGCGTTTTCTTCTCTACCGCTCTAGATTTGCAACTTGAAAACAGTGAAAATCGTAGAAGAGAGACATACTGAATCCCAGAGATCGATGTGAATTTTTTTCGCTTTGAATTTTCGAAGCGTTTCCTTCGCTACCGCTCTAAATTTGCAAAGTAAAAACAGTGATAATCGTAGAAAATAAGGACACTGAGTCCCACAGATCAAAGCGAAACATTCCCTAAGATAGCGAAGATTTCATACTTCAGTGTGAAAAAAGAAGACAAAAATTTCGCGCCTCCTAAGAATACTTCACTTCAATCCGAATATTCCTTTACTCTCCCATTTCGCCACGACCGCAAACTTCCGTACCTCCATCCTACCTCACATCTTAAACACTCCTCCTTTGATACATCTCCGGTCGATCCGCGGAGACGTCGAAAAGAATCGAAAGCGTGGCCGTTTAATGAGAAGGCGAAAGGGAAATAATGGTGGACGTCTCGAAGCACGGTACCATCGCACGTGAGCGTCCGAGTAGTCACGAGCTGGCATTTCCGCAGCGGTTCCGCAGACGTGACGCGTTCTCTTCCAGCTTGTTTTACGTGCGCCTCCTCCTCTCTCTCGTCCCTGTCGTGCGTCGCTGCTGTTTTTCTTCCGTCCTCCTCGTCTTCTATGTCGTCGTCGTCGTTGTCGCCGCCACGGTGGAGGAGCCGGGCCACGTGATATTCGGCATTGGAAATGCGCGTCGCGAAACGCTCTCTGCAGGCGACTCACGCTCCATCGGCGACGATTTATAAACGTTAATGGGTTAATATCGCCGGTTCCTCGACGCACACCGAACGTCCGATCACGTACTCCCCCGGGCCCCTCCTCTCCCCTCGTGAATCGATCGAGGGGGAAAAAGGTGCAGATTGATGAGCGCAAACGAATAATCTATGGCTTCATATTCATCCCGTGGAGAGGACTCTTCTCCATCTAGTCGTTTTACCACCGGTTCGACGTTTCGTTTACCTCCTGCAAAACACGAATTCTTCGCTGCGGAGACCGGTCGATGTATAAAAGATCGAGCAGGAGGATCGCCGATACGCGATACGCAGCGCGACTCTCTCTCCGGTGGGAGAGATTTAGGTGGGTTTAATTAGGCTGCACCAAGAATTAATTCTGGGCAGGGTAGTTGTGATTCACCGGGAGTGAAACGGTGTGCGAAGAACCTTGCTGTATTGAGATCGTTTGTTCGTTCTTCGGTGTGATGTGGGGCACAACGTCGATCGCGCATGTTCGAAATTTACAACGAACAGAAAACTTGTCCTCCCTGTATCTGGACCATGTTACAATCTCTGAATCGTCGGGCGTAACTCGATGTCGTCGAGTAAATGCAATCGCGAAGAAGAGACGTACGAAAAGAAATACCGGTTGAGCGTATTTCGATTCGCGTTGAAGTCCTCCGCTCATCCTGCCGCGAAAGATAAGTCCTTCGATTTCCCGGAAACCATCCTGCTAGTTTCCAGGAAGCAACAATTCCCAATCACGATCGTAGATCCTCGATCGCGATAGCGGCAGCGCGAGAATCATCGAAGCGTGGATGTCGCGCGGCTGGGAAAGCGGTCGGGAAAAAGGTCGCCGGTGAAAAACCCGTGGGAAAGTATCCGCGCGTAATCCGGATGAGCGGGTGCTTGGTTGCGAGAGCGAGCGCGCGCGCGCGACACAGCCACAGGGAATCGCGTCCGGTGGTCGACAGAGACAGGAATCCCGGTACTTTGCTCGAGCTGGCGCGTACCTACGCGCCTCGACATGCGGACCGATACGATCGACTCGCGGATTGATGGATCTGCTCGCGTCCACGATTTCGTGGCGAAGCCGGGGAGTAAATGCAACGCGAGTTGGATCTTTCACGTCTGCAGCCTTTGTACAGTCGATCGAAGGAATATACAGCGAGCTCGTAAATTAAACCATTAAGCAGCGGCACCTATTGATGCTGCTGTGACATTCAGGGTCGACGTGGCGGCTCTGAGGTTTCAGATTCTTACCTTCTCGACGCGCTGTTGATTCACAGCTTGTCGATATTGTGGGAGTGATGGGATTTTCGTGTGAGCGTTTAGGTTAGAGATGAGGCGCTCAGTGGGTTGCCCGTAGGGCAGTAAGCCACGCCTTCGCGGGCAACGATTCTGTGATGGGCAATAGAGATCACTAGCCTGTGGATTTTTATGCTTATTAAAAAAACTGAAGCTAAATAGGCAATTTTTTTTTACTGTATTTTGGGTTTATTTATATATTTAGGGCAGTAAGCCACGCCTTCGCGGGCAACGATCCTGTGGTGGGCAATAGTGATCGCTGGACTGCGGATTTTTAGGTGAATTAAAAAAATTGAAGCTAGATAGACAATTTCTTTTACTGTATTTTGGGTTTATTTATATATTTAGGGCAGTAAGCCACGCCTTCGCGGGCAACGATCCTGTGGTGGGCAATAGTGATCACTAGACTGCGGATTTTTATGCGAATTAAAAAAATAGAAGCTAGATAGGCAACTTTTTTACTGTATCTTGAGTTTATTTATATATTTTTGTATTTTCATGTCGTTAAATTTTCCATAAATGCATTAAAATCCGTTGTCTAGTGATCACCCTGTCTATGAATGAAAATTTTGCTTCGAAGATAAAGCTTACTCTCTCACCACGATCATTTTTCAACGCTTTAACGACTGTCTATATCACTTGCCCCTGGCTTTGCCCGCAGCACTGCCCGCGAGCAACTGCTTGAGCACTGGTCTAGAGCTACAGATGCATAAGCAAAAAGTGCTAGAGTTACAGCGATGGAGGTGTGAGAGAAAAGTGTTCGGACCAAGTGCATAAAGATATCGTACTAAAAATTATGGTAGTATTTTGGTAGAGTAAAGAGAAGAATTATGGTAGAGTAATATTTTTTTGAAGCCAGCGATAAAGTCGCTATTTTTCTGTATTACAATTAAATCATTATTAACGGGCCGCACAATACCGAGGAAATTTCTAGCTGTAATTGTTAGAAGCAAGGCAAGCCGGGAGAGAAATTACCGTTCGAAGTCCTCGAAGCCCCGGCTAGAGAGAAAAACGGTGGAACGTGACCGGTCGAATTTTATGGCTGTCATATTTATGGCATGCGAGCGCGTCGTCGACGAAAAACACAGCACCGGGAATTAATAACCGGCGGTGACGAAATTCGTTTTGTCGCGGTTCGTCTCCGGGGGCTCTGATTCATTTCGATAGCCCCTACGGTTTTATTGGTTGATTAGCCGAGTCCGTAGAAGGGAATAGGGTAGTATATTCACGCTGTCGCTTCTTCTGCGACGTTCATCGTCCTCGTGCAGGAATTCGAATATGTCTATTCGAAGATTAATCTTCTTCGTAGTGTATCAATCACGAAAAATCCACCTTCGATTTATCTCAAATTTCTCACTTTTTATCTTCATCGATATTGTTCGAGAAGTTGAAGAAGGGACGGAAAGGGAGATCTAGGGACGCGTGGAATTGCGGAGAGAAGATTCTCTAGCGAGGGAAACGGAGTAAATGTAAGGAGAATAAGAAGGGAGAGAGAGAGAGAGAGAGAGAGAGAGAGTAACTGCGTGGTGGAGCGAGCGGGCACGCAGGATCGACAGATCGGAGATAAACGCTCGATCCGACAGGAACATCTCCTCGTTTGCGCCGATCACGTCGAACAAACGCGACCGGGGGAGCGTAATACGCAACCGAGGCGGTTGCGTGTGATCCGTCCGAGGAGGATGCGTTAACGACGACATTAGCGGTGTCGCCAATACATCAGCGAATGAAAAAAAATTCTGAATTAACATCCACTGACCTTAATCAGTTCGATACTTCCTTTTTTCCCTTTCGAGGATGCTGACCCTTTGTGCAGCCGCGTATTCTTGCATTACACAAATAGTATTGCCATTAATTCTGCTTTATTATACAAACCACCAAATGAAATTAACCCTTTATCTACTATTATTGTCTACAGATACTCTGCAGTAATTTCTTTGATATTGTTATTTCATAATTATATATTTCTTTTTTTTTTTTTTAATGCAGGGGACAAAATATCGAAGAAAGCAGCGTGTCAACTAACGTCACGTATATACAGGGTGGCACAGAAGAAAGTTCAGAACTTTAACCCTTCGACAGTTTATCTTGTGTGAGATACACGTGCAATGCGTCAAGTACTTAACTGTTTAGCTCAAGAAAGACTTAAAGAGGGACGAGAAATTGTTGTCATAAGTATGATGTAGGGTTACGTATCCCTTGCTTTAAAAATCCCTTGTTTCTGTGAAATATAAATTTTTCTTCAAAGGGTTAAGGGAAAATATTAATTTTCCCTCCATTTCCCGAGGACTGTCTACCCTCTATTTTTGCCACGTTATATAGCAACAATTTAACGTGTGAATATGTTGTATACTAATTCAGCGAGCGTTTTACCTTGGAGTGACCAGCAGTGGAAAGGTTAAAATTGTTTAGACCAAAGGACCTTGTGAATAAACGAATGGGCACAGTACTCTTGGGCAAAAGCTTGTACTTTTACTCGACGCAGCGTAAAATCAACATCGTAGAGAAGCGTTAGCATGTTTCTGACGGGTCTAACCATCATCTTCATCGAATTACCAATTATCACGAATCATAGAGCGTTCCGCAGGATCACGCAGGTCGAGAGGCGCACGGACTGATCGATGGACCCGTGTAGTTGCAACACGCGACTACACAGGCCCGATCCTTAACTTGTTAGCCGCGATTGCCGACCTGTGATTAAGGTAACGGTAGTCATCAATTCGGCCGCGTGATCGTTAGCCTGTCAGTTGACGACCGACATTTAAGAGGTGGCCGCCGTGAAATCGGTCGACGTAATTTGCCACCGTGCGACGGCTCGACCTTTAAGCCTAGCCCAAAATTTCTGTCCTCTCTCACCTTTACCCCTACCAGTTTGGAGTAATTTTCGGAATTTCGTTCGTGCACCGAATTCAGTTTGAAACCTAATATTAACTTGTGGAGTGTCCAATTTTTAGATTTAATGGAAATAGCAAGTGATATTAATTTTGAAAGAAGTTAGACATCCTATGTTGAGAACTGCGAAATAATTTCTGTTTTCTCTTACTTCTCTTATTCGTCGGGAAAAGTTTCAGAAATTCCAGATTTTATCTCGCGCAGTGTCAAATTTGTAGATATTAACTGTTAAATTAAATATCCTACGTTAAGAATCGCGAAAAAATTTCTGTCCTCTCTCACTTTTCACTCCATCAATTGGGAAAAATTTCAGGAATTCCAGATCTGTATCGAATTCAGTTTAAAATTCATATTAACTTATGGAGGATCAAATTTTTAGACTAAACCGAAGTAAAAAGTGATACTAATTTTGAAAGATCTTCGTTATAAATCTTACTGGTAAGTTACACCTCGCTATTTTCGATTGGCAAGGCATAATTCTCGCCGAAGGGCAATTAACTTAAGAAACACATGCTAATCTGATGAGACGTCTGAAAAATATGGCGAGTATGATCAAATTCTCCTAATTTTTCTTTACAAATTTTCTACCACGAGTGATCCGACACTGACCCAATAAAAAATCACTTTATTACAATTTCAGTGCTGTCACTTTTCCAACCAAGCACAACAGTGTCCACGTCGTGCATTAATCCCTTCATTTCATTTATCCACCAGTGGAAGTTGCTCCATTTTCACGTGCTCCTATTAGAAGGTGTACTTTACGACTGGAGGTAACCCCGCCTCCGGCTTATCCATTCACTTATCCACGCGGCGCAATTTCCCCCAGCGAGGACAGCGTTATCGTTCAGCTAACGAGCCGCTAACGAGACTCGATTTTGCCTATTTTTTTGCTCCCCTTCGATCGGCCCCGCTCTCTCCTGGCAATTTGTTAGGTGTTAACGCGTCTTTTTTGCCCACCGGTTATCTCGTCCTTGCTCCAGGCCAGCTCCCCTCTGGCTGTGCTCTCGTGACAAATTGCCAATGAAGAACCATCGGTCCCGAAAATATCTTTCAGAAAGAGAAAGAGAGAGAGAGGTGTCTTAGCTCGTGACAAAGTGTCGCTCGATTTTCACCAAACAACCATCCACCACAATGACCAAAGCCCGCGCGAATACACGACCTTAAAAAATATTGTTCAGTTTCTCAACGTGAGCACAAGTTGCTCTCGAAACCTAATTACACCGAGCAACAGTCGTCGTTAATATTCAATTAATCATCGACTGGGCGTTACGCTTCGTTTTCTCGATAATTATCGCTCGTCCACCGAGCCACCACTCGACGCTTCTGGTCTCGCCCCGTTTCGTCGATTTCTCGACACCGATTGGCCGGTATATATCCACCGGCGTGCCTTCTACGTATACGCGATTACTATCGTAGCTGGCACCCAGCTTCCCTCGATATACGTACACACGTAAGCGATCTTGTTCGACTCCGCGTTCACCATAATCGAGGAATTTGTACGCGATCGATCGAGCGAGTCTTCGCGTGTTTCGTTTCTCTCTTCTCTTTTTTTTTTTTTTTTTTCATTGGTAAACGAGTTCTCGTTCAGTTTAATCGAATGATTGGTGTTCCGCGTAATTGCAATTTTCCAGTTCGATGTTTGGTAAATTAGTATCTCGTGTCTTTGTTGACAAACGTCGGAGAAAATGGGAACGATCAAGTTTTCCTCTTCTATTCTTCGACTCTCGCGAATGTGAGTAACATGATCGTTGTTTTTATTTATTTAGAATCGGTTTATAGAGCGAAAGGAGCATGCTGCTCGAGTCGATTATTCATCGTGGCGATCGACAAGGAATATCGGGTTCGCGACACGACGTCATTAATCATCCGACGCGATTAATGGCAATTTGCGGAAGTACGAACAATAATCTGGAAGTACAATGATGTCACGGGGGAATGATTAAGATAGCACGCTGCCCTTCAGCATCGAGGAGCGATCTCGAGGAGCGTGCACGCGAGGATTTAAATTGAGTATTACTGTAAACATACTCTATCACGTTCCGTCACGATCGATATGGGTAAAGTACATGATTGCTAAGTTTCAGCGGAGAAGAGTCATCAATATCTGTTTATAGAGGACTAGATGTCTCAATTTTAAAGCTGAAAAGCTCGAGATTCTCTGGTAAAATATTGCAAGCTCCATTCGTTGGAACGTCGAATATGAAATTGAGGCAGTAGTGATCTAATTTGCAATTTTAACCCATTTTCCGTAAACATTCACGCGCTAAATCGTGACAATTTAAGAAACTATTTGGATAATTGAATTAGTCGTAACCTAGAAATTACATTTTTGAGGTTAGGCCACTGTTGCACTTGTCTTTCTTGCAGCATGATCTCACACGAGACAACTACCTGGTATACAGCAACATTTTTATTTCACAGTGGCCTAAGGAACCCTCCAGAATCGCATAGCCTTAAAAAAGTATTTTAAATCATCGATAATTTACTTAACCATAACCTCGAAACGATCTTCTTAACCTAACCCACAATTTTAGGTGAATTGACTGACCTAAGCAACCTTCCAAAAACATTCACGCGATAAAACACAAAAACTTAAGAAACTATTTGGATAATTGAATTAGCCATAACCTCGAAACGATCTTCTTAACCTAACCCACAATTTTAGGTGAATTGACTGACCTAAGCAACCTTCCAAAAACATTCACGCGATAAAACACAAAAACTTAAGAAACTATTTGGATAATTGAATTAGCCATAACCTCGAAACGAAATTTTTGAGGTTAGGCCACTGTTGCGCTTGTCTTTCTCGTATACAGCAAAATTTTTGTTTCACAGTGGCCTAAGCAACCTTAAAAAAGTATTTTAAAACGTCGATAACTTATGTAACCATAACCACGAAACGAACTTTTTGAGGTTATGTTATCCACTCTTGCACCGATAGCCTCTAAGTCTTCTCTTTCTCATAACACGATCTCATACGAGGCAACCACACCGCAAATACAGCAAAACTTTAATTTCACAATGGCCTAAGCAACCTTCCAAAATCACATAACCTTAAAAAAGTATTTTAAAACGTGAATAATATACTTAACCATAACCTCGAAACGATCTTCTTAAGCTAACCTACAATTTTGGGTGAATTGACTGGCCTAAGCAACAAAATCATAAAAATTTAGAAAACTATTTAAATAATTTACTTATCCACGACCTGAAAACGATCTTTTTGAGGTTAGATTATCCACAATTGCTCCGATAGCCTCTAAATCTTCTCGTTCTCACAATATGATCTCACGCGAGACAATGGAATAAACATGAATCGATCTAGAACGAGAAGCATATAATTTAGCATCGTTCGAACGGCGGTAGGAAACAATTATCCGACAAACTCGTCAGCCGCCTCCTATTCCATCGTGTGTCACGGAGACGACGCGACGCACAGTAGTAGAGGCTTCGGTTCGTTCGTCACGCGAGCTCCAGGAGCGGAGATAAATCCTCGACCTCGCTTCCATCGTTCCATGGGAAACGACGTTTTTCAGAGTCGAACGCGAGATTCGATCAGCACGGTTCCAGCGGGGGGGCGTGTTCTTGAAGAGCCGCCTTCTTAAATTAACATCTGGCCACGAGAGAACGATCGCGTGATCCTCGACGTTGGCCTACGGTGGTGGACGCGTTTAGATGTCACCGCATAATGAGCGAGTTTGCAACCAGCCTCGAGGAATTTGCTTGCAACACTGCCTCCGAGAGACCGTGTGTTGCCTGTTAAGCCTCGTTCACAATCGCGAATAAACCTGTTCATTGACGATGTGTCGGTTATTTTTCACGGATGATCGATGGATCTAGAATTTCACCTCGGAAAATGAATCGCGCGGTATTTCGCGGTCGGAGAAACGGAGGAAGAGCTGTTTAAGAGTTTATTAGCTACGATTGCCGTAATCCAGCATCCAATAACCACGAATTACGTATTTCGTGAATTTTGTGTGTCATACTTTTTCAGACGATGAAGAGAAATTAAGAAAATTAGTACACTAGAAACCAACATTTTGGGACCGCTGTGCACTTCGTGTTACAAAAAGAAGTTCCAGAAAGAAGTTAGCAACTTCCACAATTTTCAACCAATCTTTTATCACCCAAATCAATGGAAACAAAGTAAATTAGTATATTAACCCCTTAACCTATAACAACGTGTCAGACTCGTGGCAGAGATTCTGGCGAAGGTGTGAGAAAAATAGTTATATTAGTAGGAAAAATGAATTATAATCCGCAAGACTGAGGACTGCCACGTGTAATTAATCTGTGAAAAATTAGTTTCTGTTACCTGATACGTTACTAAAACAGTAAATGGCTGACGCTTAGATGCACAATCAGAAAAAGAATCATAGGTCAAGGGGTTAATCTGCGCAATATCAATTTAAAATTTCTAAAGAATTAGTAAAATTAGTAGCTTTTTAAATTATTTCACCCGTTTTTACCAAACTGTCCAGATGCAGTCCAATAATCCATATTACCAGAGTTCTACTCTATTTCAATTACGCCAAGCACCTCTCACGATGACTCGCATTCAGATATCAATAGCTCGACATTCTCCGTTAATCGATATCAACGTTTCACTCTAACGAGCTAATTAGCCGACGAAGCAGAGCGTAGGACTGGACTGTCCACGGCACAAAGCATCCTCGCCATTTCGAGTAGGTGTGAACCACGCCTAACCGCGAGGACGGCGCAACATCTCGCGACGATTTGTCCCGGGACGATCATAGATTGCGGCGGTAGAGGAACGGTTATGTCTTATGACAAATGTAATCTTCGCCATGACAGCTCAATCTATCCTGGGCCTTCTCGTCCTCGACAATAAACATCGATACACTCCGGAGTTTCTTCGGACTGTCCGATTCCTTTGATTGGCTGCTATCTAAGTGGGCTATCCGGCTCTCCTCTCGTTCCCTCGGCCAGTGTTTCTCGTTTCAATTTGTCACTTCCAACCGTTCCACTTCTCTTTCTCCTTCGACCGTTACCCTCGTCAATTATAATTTCATTCCATTCTGGTTGCTGGATCAAATTTAATACTCCTGCACAGGTTCCTTGTTTCTTCGTTTATTCTTTTTCTTACGGTATCAAACGTTCCTTAGTTATGTTTAAACGTCGACGGACGGCACGGTTGACGAGTTTACGGATGAACAAGGTCGAAGAGTACAGGTTTCCTCTCGATACGAGAGAAACGTGTCGTCATCTACGTATCGAATATGACTAGCAGGCAATAAGAGGTGTGTCTATCGAGTAGTATCATTACGATCGACGTGGCGAGAACCACGGCGAAGCTTGTCACACCAGATGGGTTCATCGATGAAGATAGCAAAGGTTAAACCGGTAAGTGGTGCCTCTACCTACCGTGTGAACCAATTTAAGTCAGCCAGACTGCTACTACTTACGCCTAAGGTCGAGCACGTGAGCCTGTTACATAGTTGGAGTCGATGGAACAAGTATAGCGAGGTCGTGAAATCGGTCAGGCGTCGAAGTTTACACGTTCGAGCAGATCGACAGAAATTTGAGAAGATGAAGGTCTGAAGTCTCTGTCGGAGTCGTATAAAATTATTCTGGACGGTGCTCAGGAGTTTGCCCGCGGGGCGGCCCACGGGCAAAAAAGGGCAACTTTGCCCGCAACGCTAAAATCTTCTACCACGGTGCTGTATTGTGATTCGATTCGTCTGTTATCGCGTTCGGCCATTAATTGCAATACGTGTGCACTATTTCAACGGTTATGTTAGAGAGAGTAGACTTATGGTCGTATGATTCAATCAGACCTGCATTACTTTCAGAGGCAAACTTCTGAGATCTACAGAGTACTTATGCCTTAGTTTTTATTCAGTCCTGAACCTCGAGTTTTACCATATTTCTTCCACCGACTATACCTTTTGACTTAGAGACTCTCTGGAGACTACTGTTCCACGTAGAAATTTAGAATAAGATGCCTCGTTGCTCAATTTTCGCAATTATTTCACATTTTTCACCTGGGTTAAACGATCAACAATATTTTACCCGAGATTTGTACACAAAGATCGGATAAAAATGCAAAATACGAGACTGTTTCGAAACAGCGATGACACTGTTAGATCCCACATTTCATCCACTCTTTCTCCGCTCTGCATCTCGCGAATGCATCACGGTAATTCCTGACATTGCAGACAGGATTGCAAGTTAGATCGCAGCAACCATAATCTCGGGACTATATCGGATTTCAGGCGAATGCAAAGACGCCGAGGCTCATGTTGTGGTTTCCGTTGATTGCGTTTCTGTGCTCCTTGGTTATACACGGGAATATTATATATCCTTCTATCAATGGGTGGATCAACCTCCTTTGCTTCTTCTCCACCAACGGATCTCCATGTGATTGATACGAACGGAAGCGTTCATTAACATGCAGTTTATCATTAGGGTGCTGGGTGAAATTTAAACATTAAATAGTAATAAGTAGCCGAAGTTTCGTGGCGATCAGGCACCAGGAATGATGTTTCATTTAACGAACCTGTAATTTTACTCGAAATATCCGCAGCCAACTGCCAAATTACGCGTTGTATCGTGTACACTGGATCATCAGCGAGACACCACGAGTCTCCGCCGTTTCCACCTGTTACAACCATTATCCGCATTATTTTTCGTGTGTCTGGAACATCGCCCATTTGCAACTTCCACGATAATTATAGCCGCCACTCATTTTCTTCTCCCTCTCTCATTTATTTATGGGCTACCGAAGTGACGGAACATTCTTTCCAATTGGACCACATTTTTTCCTCTCTTAACGTACGAGCCACTCGCAGGCCGAAGTGACTAAGTCCGTCAAATTAAGTTTATTCAATTTTTCTCTTTAGGTATGAAGAGTTAAGCGTGAAGAATGTGCTTCGATGCCGAAATTGGAAGAATTTCGAAGAGTCGAGTTAATTACTTCAACTCCTGAACGATCTATACACCAAGTTACATGCGTATTGCTTGTTCATTGAGGATCTTTAGAACTTTAGATAGACACACCCTGTGTCCCAGAAATAACAGGAACGGCTTAAAAACTAGTTAAAAAATCTTGACAAAAATCATTTTATTTGTTGGAAACACTCTCTCTCGGCAGAAATACAAGGATTTGCACGTTCAAGAAGTGCGTCAAATGACTTTTTCCTGTCAGAGTGGAATGGTGTTGAGATAGCTCATCTTCAATTCACGCGAAACGGTTTCCTTTCCTCGCCAAATGCAGTTTAGAGAATAAATAAGTAAATAAATTTCTTAAAAACTAGAGCCATTCCGGTTCTTTCGGGACAGAGAGCGTAGATCGATAGAAGTTTCGAATCCTCGATTTCTCAGAAGATCTGCTAAAATTTCTGCAAGTATCGAGCACCGTTTTTCTCCCACTGCTTCGTGCTCCTCGTTTCCTCAACGACATCGTTCGCAACGCTCATCAACAATGCATTAACACACGGTGCGAACGTGATACTGCAGTCGCAGAGAGCGGAGAGCCGACACGGTACCGTTAAACCGGGTACAAACGGAACGACAGAGAAAGAAAGAGTGAGAAGAGGCGCGAATGAATTGTCGCGGAGAGGCTCGCGATCCACATTAACCCTCTTCCTCGTCAGCCACGCCCGACTCGTTCGTCGCGAAATGATTTATTCGCGATTGCGTCGACGCGCTTTTTCTCCGCCTCGCGCGATACCGACCTTAATTATCGGGTCACCCCATAAATAATGCTCTCCTTTTTTCTTTTCACGCCCCTGGTCGACAGAGAAAAAGACTAGCTGCTGGACAAGTGATTGCTTACGTCGCCTCCAATGGTCCATTTACTCGCAATTTTCGGTAGTTGAATTATTCCTTACATTAGACATTTTCTACTTTGCTCCTCTTTTTCATCTTTTCAATTTTACAACAAGTTCTGCAATTATTAATCGATCAATCATGGAACTTTTGACACTTTGTCTAAGAGAGTTTGTTCGCCGCGTTTGCGCCTTTAGGCGAGAACATGTGCTTTCTGTGGAGGGAAGACGCTACCCGAAAGCAAAGAGAAAAGGGCGCAACGGGCTAATTATGCGTGGTATACGAAGGAAGATTTATCGCGTTTGAATTTTCCACGGTGCGTGGAGGTTCACCTACGTGAATACGCGTACCCACGTCCTCCCTTGCCGCCTTCCTTCTACTCAGGGGCGTAGGTGTACCCTGACGACTTAATATTACAAATGCTAGAGATGCTCACTTTCGTGGAAGCCCGACCACCGTGGTGCTGTACCGAGGATCGCTCATCTTTCACCGTGTAATCGCCTGTGCTTGCCGCCAGGTACTCTCGAACGAGGTGGAAAGTCTTGGTAAAAATTCTGAATGAAATTTTAACCCTTTTACAGGTGAATTAGTCTCAGAGACACTCGTGATAACGTAAAGTTCGAGATAATGAAAAATATTTAGGCTGGGAGACACGAAAAACCTGTGAAACTTGACGCAAAATCTATGACTGTGAAAAAGAGTTGAAAAATCTTGCTGGTACACAATCTGGATGAAATTTTAACCCTTCGACAGGTGAATTAGTCTCAGAGACACTCGTGATAACGTGAAGTTTGAGATGATATCAAAACACAGTTAAACTGAATCGACCGTGGCCCAAGCGAGCTTAAAGATCTTGACAAAGGATCTGGACGAAATTTTAACCCCTTGATAGCTGAATTAGTGTGAGAGACACTCGTGATAACGTAGCATTTCGGATAATAAAAAATATTTAAGTTGGAAGACACGAAAGAAACCGTGAAACTCGACGCAAAATAAACGAAAAATTTTGTTGGTAAAAAATCTGAACGAAATTTTACCTCTCCGACAGTTCAATGATTCTGACAAACACTCGCGATAACGTACCACTTGAGACACTGAAAAATACTTCAATTAGAAGACCCGAAAAAACCGTCTCACTCGGTGCAAAATGAACGGTTGGCAAAGAAAGAGGCAATCGACCACACTTCAACCTGAACGAAGCCACAGAGATTCCGGAATATCGCGGCAAGATAAACAATCTCTCCCACGCGAAGATCGCCGATCGATGCTAATGAAGGACCACTCGAGCTGTTTTCCTCTCACGCCACGCGTTCTCCAATCTCTCCAAGCTATACCTACATAGAAGAACCCAAGGTGCAAAGTTCATTTCCGCTCCCTTGGTTTACCTTCTCATTCGCGTCTCCTCTCCTCTCTTCAAGGCTGTCAGTCACCGCTCATATTCCACCATTTTTCTTCCCCCTATCAATTATTCCTCCTCTCGTTCGCGTCCCGTATTTGCACAGAAGGATTCTCGAGAGGGCGCGTGCCGGACTTCTCAGAGCCGAGGACTTGCAAATTGCACGGCGCCGTATTAGTCACAGCCGGGGCTGTGAGTCGTGGACTAATCGATGAGCAGCGCGCGACAGTCGATCCCGACGAGCGTAACTCTCGTGGTCGCGCGCGACCGTGAGAAATCGCTCGCGCTTCCAACCGCGTACATTCTGCGGATATCTCGCCCCGTGGATTCTCCACAGCGATATTTTCCACGCCGCGCAGTGGCATCCTCGCTATTCCGCGTAACGCGCGGAGATATTACCTTCTTGCCAGAAGCTGACTACCCGTTGGATTGCTAGAGGATCGCCGCATTTTCTAGCGAGCTGAGAGCCTAGCTGCTATTCTCGAGGCGGTTTTTTGGTAGGGATGATATGTTACCGATCTTGTTGCAGTCTGATAATAAAGAGGGGGGTTGGTACGGCTTTCCTTGAGATATTTTTACCTGCTCATTTGTCAAGGCAGGTCAATGCACTGGCGGCTTACATAGAGATAGTAATATTATCAATTCGTAATTGTATTGTCACCGGTTGCCGTGGAAGTCAGTTTCTCTTTGGGTATTTTATCTTTACAGTGCTGTATTAGAAAAGGGACAATTCTTGAGGAGGACGTACAATATTTAGCTCCTCTAACGATCTTTAATAGAGATCAGAATATTTTTTATCTCCTCTGTAGAGATCAGAATATTTTTAACTCTCCCAGCGATCTTTAATATAGAGATCAGGCTATTTTGCAATCGTTTCGTCCTTCGGGCGATAGTACGTTTTTAGGCAGAATGGTTGGAATCGACAGAGGAGATAGGGGAAACGGTGGAGCGCAGCGCATTTCCCATGTACATTTTAATATAATTTGAGTCCGGGGGTCGGCGAGGGAATAATCGGGACAGGATAAGACGCATGCTTCTTCATTGTACTGTACCATAGGAATCTGGCATGAGCGGGGTCGGACCGCGAGTGGCGGTGGTGACGGAGGGAGGGCAAGGAGAAGAAGAAGGGCTCCTTTGTGAAAGCAGCCTCAGGAAATCAGGATTGATATAGGGCTGCGGTAGGTTCGCTCGTAACTTTGTCCCGCGGTACCCGGGACGCGGCCTCGATCCATTAATCACCCTCGTACGAGGCCTGAACCCTGGGTGATTAGCAGGCGTGAACACCGACTCACCAGGTACATATATATACCTATATGCGATTGCTCGCCATTGTCGACCACCGTGGACGTTCCGCGTCGCCGATTGAGACGTCCGTCTTCTTCGACGATTCGAAAATCCCAAACACGGAATCGGTTGCTCCCCGGTTGCTTCGATCTTTCTCTCTTTACTTCGTACTCTTGCTTACTCTCCGATCGTATTGTCCTCTTTCGGAAACTAATTCTCAAGTGACTGTTGAGCTTGAAGATGTAAAAATTCTGAAAATCCTCCTTAGCTCGTGCTGTCCCCTTTTAAAAAATTCATTCTGAAGTTTAAGATGTGAAGATCCTGAGTCTTCTGAAAAATATTCCGCTCTCCTCCTCTCGACCCTCTCCTTCACTCGTACAGTCCCCTTTTAGAAACTAATTCTGAAGTTGAACTTGCGAAAATCCTGAATTTTCTAAAAAATATTGTGCTCGCCTTCGCTCGACACTCTCCTTAGCTCATAAAATCCCCTTTCAAAAATTAATTCTGAAGTGACTATTGAGTTTGAAGATGAGAAAATCCTGAGTCTTCTAAAAAATATTGCGCTCTCCTCCTCTCGACACTCTCCTTCACTCGTACAGTCCTCTTTCAGAAGTTAATTCTCAAGTGACTGAGTCCTCCAAAGTACTGTCACCTTCTGCTTAAGTTACCTCTAAAATATCTCAGTAGCAAATGGGGTGGTAACGTCTCCAAGGAGCGTCAGCAACCGTCGTTGAACTTCATCGAGCATCACCGCCCTCCATATTCGTCGCCCCTCAAAAATAAACGCCTTATTCCACAACGATTTACCTAGGAAACCATCCGCGACGAGCCACACAGCCGTAGATTCCGCAGTCTCGTGGGAGTAACTTACGAGGTAATCAACGTGACTGTAAATTAGCAAACCTGTGGAGAAGAGACTGGCGCGTCTCCAGGCATCTCTCGATATGGTACCCGACCGGAACACCCGTAGGATTTTCTGCCGCTTTCCTCTGGCACCTTTACGCCGCAGTAAATAATTAAGCAGCGGGTGCGTGAGCGGAAGACGAGGCGCGAAAAGTAAAGCAACGGCGGGTGCGAACCTTTATGCGTAATAAATAACCACGCACCCTCTGCGATATACGTGAGACGCTCTTTACGATGAGCCGGCTCCCTTTGTTCCACACGCCGTTGTAAATTTGACTACCTGCGTCCTCCTCTTACCTTTCATTGATTCCCGCCTCTTTCACTGATGGCGCATTGTTCTCGCCAAGATCCCTCTGCAACCCTGAATAATCGAACGGTTGCAAAAAATTTACGCTAGACGATTAACTTATTCTCCGTCTGCGCGGTGTGTTTAATCATTTCGCGGCTTATTGTGTGAAAATCGCGGAGGAAGAGTGATTTCGAGCGCCATTTTGAGACAGCCTCCCTCTTAGACTTTCATCTTCCTCATTTCGTACCTTTTCGCACGGAGTTTTGTAGAATTGAAATTCCAGCGAGTAATCCGGAATATTTCCTGAAGATGGAGCAATAATAATCCAGAAATTGCAAAAATCTTATACCAGGCAATTAACTTAATCTCTCCCTGTGGTTTTTCTCCATTATTTAATAATTTCTCAGCTTATAGCGTTAAAATCGTGGAGGAAGAGTGATCAATCCAGCCTTTAAAGCGCCATTTCGAAGCACAGCTACCTTGTAAGATCTCCATCTCCCTGGTTCCCTTTTCATGTCAGGTTCCATAGAGTCGAAACTCCCCCGAGTAATTCTGAAGGTTTCACAGAAAATAGTAAAGTTCGTGTTGCTCAGTGAAACAACCCATTAATAATGGAGCAAAAGTAATCGAGATATTGCAAAGAAATTACACTACACAATCGCTCCCTATGGTGTATTCAATCATTTCTCAGTTTACATTCTAAAAACCGTGGAAGAAGCCTGATCAATCCAGTCCGAAGCGCCATTTTGAAACACAGCAGCCACGCTTTCAACTCGCACAATTCCCTTTCCAGGTCAGGTTCCATAGAATCGAAACTCCCCCGAGTAATTCCGCAGGTTTCACAGAAAATACTAAAGTTCCAAGTTGCCAGTGAAACAACCGATTAATGGCAACCCTATCCTCCTACCTCTCCCAACGAACTAGGTCGAGAGACGCGGGAATTCGGTGTAGTTAGAGTCGGTAGCTCCTCTCGGTTACCTCTGAAAGCTTGTTCATTTTCCCATTGGTCCGGTTCGATTGCACGTTGGGAATGATAAATGGCGGGATAGCCGGCGAAGTAGTAAAAGCGGAGGCACGGTATGCGTGGCAGTATCCAGGAATAATTTGCTACCGGCCGGCTACTCGCGTTGCCACGTCCTTTTCATTAAACTTCCGAAACGCCGCTAATATTCACAATTATTATCTTGTATTCCGCTGGGATAATTGAGCGGCTCACGGTCGACTTGGAGAAATGGACCGGTAGGTGGAAACCAGCCGCGAGAAAAATCGACAGAGAAAACGAAACGAAGAGAAACTGGCTGGAAAGGAAGGGAGAGAGAGAGTGTGTAACACGCGAGAGGAACGCACGAGCGGCGCCGTGGCGCGCGATGATGAACAGCCCTACGACGATTCGCTAATAACCTGCTATCAGTGCTGTAAAACACTTTTTGCTCCTTCTCTGCAGCCGATACTGCGAGGATATTCGCACGATTTCCGCGCA
Organism: Habropoda laboriosa; assembly: GCF_001263275.1. NCBI lineage: Eukaryota > Metazoa > Arthropoda > Insecta > Hymenoptera > Apidae > Habropoda > Habropoda laboriosa. The sequence continues at coordinate 2,048,605 of NW_017100307.1, read as the reverse complement.
TTCCAGCCGGGACCCAGACCAATTACACGGGAACACGCGGCGTGGACGTCGCGCACGGCTAAAACGCTGATCGAGCCGAGCGTAATCAGCGAACAACGCGAAAAAGAGCACTCTGTCGATTCTCTAATGATCCGCGACAGGGTAAGCGGCCTTGTTCCGTTCTCACGGATTTTCCTCTGCGTACACCGTTGCTGAGGATGGAAGAGAGCTGTAAATTTCCTTCGTCGTATTATTCCTCCGCGAACGTGATCGTATATACGATGTACGCGCTTGCTTCTGCGGTGCGGCGATTGCTCGAGAAACGGTCTGATAAAATTGCGAATTACGGTGGAAAATTTAGATTTTACGCGTATCTTTTTAATAGTTACGATAATAACGTAGGAAGCTAGGGAAAAATTTTGAGGGACTTAACCGGGAATCGAACCCGGGACCTTCGGATTGGCAAGCCGAGACTTTGTCCACTACGCTAATAACGCTCTCTATATTCTCCCTTGTCGGTTTCCTATTTGGGTATGGAGGCCCCTTTGTAACTTTCTTTCTAAAAGTCTCTCTCGAGTCGAACTCTTAGATATTTCACGCTCTGGCCGAGTCTCGTACGGGACAACCCGTCGAAGGGTTAATTTCTCGAGAAAGTCGTCTAATCACCGTGCCGAAAATCATTCAGGATTATCCTCGATACTCTACACTTAGAGCTTGTCGAATTCACGCTTACACGGAACGCGAGATTCGCGATCTCGCCGAAGTTTACAAGCAAATTCAATAGCAGCTCAAAATCGCACCTAGAGATCCGGCCGACTATACGCGACTACGTTGCAGAATCTGTAAGTTACATCGGGCGATAAAACGAGCTCACCTTGTAGATAAGAATGAAACAGTGTATCCGTGTGACAGGTAAAACGAAGATGCTTCCACTATCCATAAGCTCCCCTGTTCTCATCGAATTTACTCGTATAAATAAGGCGTTATGTGACACGAATGCGATTCACTATCGAACAAACGACGCGATTGCTCTTCGTGATTGTCTCGATGGAAAATTAAACTGTATAGGTATCGGGCGCCGTTTATCGGACAGCTCCTCGTATAGGCTAGCAGCTTGTAATTGGAATCATTGATATCTAGATAGTCCGCCATTGGGAAGTTATTTAAATTAAAATGCAAATTGGATCATCGAGCGCTACCGGTTATCGCTTCCACGATTCCCGACGTTGTACGCTTCTTCGTCTCTGTGAGTCAGATCGCCGGTTACGCCGGCAGAAGTTACGTTCACGGAAGTCTCTCCCTTTTTTCTCCTCTTTCCTAATCCTCTAAACACGAGATGCAGCAACCTGATTAACGGAACGCGAGTTCAATTGAGTTCTAGAGCTTGAGACACTCTGACGAGCCCCTTTTTCCCCCCTAATATTCTAACAGCTCTATTCGCGATTTCCTTGGGAACGGGGAAGAAACGAGGTTTCACCGACGACAGGTGTGAAATGATCGATCATCCTCTTCCTAGGCTATTTATCTCTTCTGCGGTTTACGTACGTTATACGGTAGACTTTTGTACGACGCGAATTCCGAGAGATTGTGCGACTACTGTTTTCGTGTAACGCGATTGCTCGCACAGCGCGAGTTACACTGTTTCCTTCGTCGTTGCCGACTTCTTCTGTGTCATAATTGTTTCTTTATTACGTACGTCAGAGGCCGGCAACACGGGGCTCGCGCCAAGCATTTTTAAAGTACCCTCCGCTGTGCCAGATACTTTTACAAAATGGTTTTAAAATAGAATTTTGTGTTAATAAATTCAACTTCCCCTCCAGCAAAATTAAGGTAAAGTGGGCAACATGGGGCTCGCGCCAAGCATTTTTAAAGTACCCTCCGCTGTGCCAGATACTCTTACAAAATGGTTTTAAAATAGAATTTTGTGTTAATAAATTCAACTTCCCCTCCAGCAAAATTAAGGTAAAGTGCCCTTTTTAATCAAAAGGTTGCCGACCTCTGACATACACTAATAATGTCTTTCTTTTTCACTCTTTGAAGCACAGAATTTTAAGACAAAAACAGACTCTAGTTGCACAGGAATTTTATTAAAAAAAAAAAAATGTAACAAAGTAGGTATGAATTACGACGTAAAACAACTAAAACTTAAAAAAAAAAGTTAAGATAATTATTAGGTGGGACATAAATAATCTCAGCATGAAATTTGTGAAAACAGGTTAAATTAGATTAGTTTTGTTTCCTTAATGCTTCAAGGTGGGTTTTTACCCCACTATGTCCCAAGGAGTTAAACCAACACCGCATATATGTCACTTAAAAACAAAAAAAACTGTCCTATTTGATAAAACATAGACGATAAAACCTGGCACGGTAATAATCACTCCAAACGTGACACTTCAAATTATTCTCGTACAGCACGATTTCCTATAACGCGAGTTCCGCGAAGTCTACTGTATCGCAGACTCCAGAAACCCGCAGCTACTTCATTTTTACCACCACGAAGAAAGGCGAAACACACTTCTTCTCTCGAAGACACCAAAACGGTTCGACAAATTTCGAGAGAGCGAAGAGATGCGGGTGTCCCAGATTTTTTCAGAAACACCCGTTAGATACGCGTCAGGCGGCTCCAAGACGGGCCCTACGGGGGTGGCGTGTGTGCTGTTGACCCGTGGCGTGGACCGGTTCGGGTCACTCCTTTTTTCCCTGGCTGATCGAGGCCTTTTTTCCTGCCCCTCGCCCTCCTCTCCGAGCGGCGTCGATATAGCCAGGTGTGACGTCACGCGAGGAGGCGTGATAGGTTGTACGTGTGTGGGCCGACGCGTGGCCCAGGTGTGTACCCGCGAGGCTCATCAGCCACGCTAACAGTTTCCCTCGATTTCGATCTCTCTGCCCGGCGATCATCCGGAGAGAGGAAGGTTTACTCGAGAGGATTAGGATACCGTTAACCTGGAACGAGGAAGATCGTCGTAGGAGAGCTGCTTGGTTGTGGACTTGATCTTGTAGAGTAAAGAATTTGTAGGTACACGTTGTCACACCTTTTTGGGAGAATTATTGGTTGCCGAATGTGAATACAGCACTCGATACACCACTGTTCCGCAGCGTACCCACTAGGGTGTAGTAAATTCCGTTACTAGGGATCGAATTTGTTTGCCGATAAATTCTACCTCCACGCGACAATCACCGATGAGAAACCACCTACTGTCTGTATATACAGCAAGAAACCATAGCACATGAGATTTTTTTTAACGAATAGTAACACATCACGTCAGCACAGAAGAAGTTAAAATCGGGAAAAACACGGTCTTACGGATAAGACAAAAATGCATTTGTTTGAAAGAGATTATCGGTAAACGATCCTCAAGTGACCGTCGCGATCGAGCTGAAGCGGGATTTACGAAAATTCGAATAGAATCGCGATACCTTGGACGCAACAGTAGCTGATAGAGGAGCAAGTTGGATCGTTCCAGTTCTTTCTTAAAGATGATCAGAGGGAATGCGGCTCGAAGAGTCTCTCCCAGCTCGGGGCTAATTAAAACGAAGGGGGAGAGAGAACGAAATAGAGGCAGGCAAAACCTGTGTCCCGCGGCCCGATATGAAAGGCGTTCGCTGGAAGAAGTTCGTTAAATAATCGATATCGATGCGAATCCTGGAAGCGTGAGGAATGAAATTGCTAATGTTATATCCCCGAGGATTGGTCCCCCCTGGTTCACTGTAAGAACTGGCTGATTAATAATTCCAGCGTATCCGTCTGTTTCGTCGTTAAAATCGAACGTGACGCTTCTTTCTGTCCCACAGCGTTTCCACGAACCGCTTCCACCCAACTCTAGACGCACCACGAAGAACCGTCTCCGTTCGATGAAAGAAAGGAAATCGCTCTCTATTCGGCCCGTCCCTTTGGGGGATAGAAGAAAGTTTTGGAATGCGTGGACGATGGGCGTTTCAGCTTCCTGGAAACCTGCGAATTCGATCCTCCTTGGACCGACCTCTTCGTCATTTTGCTCCAAATATTCCGTCGTACGTTTAACAGACGGACGGCGAGACGAGAGACTGAGCTGGGTCATTTTTGACCCATGGCAAATTGTTCACGTTGGAGAATGAATTTTGGTGGATTTCCATCTTAATGCATTCAAATACTCATATTTATGAATAATATTGTAGGGTCGGGGCGTCCATACTAGGAACCAACGAGGAAAAGTAGAAAGTGCGTTATTGGCGTAGCGCGCAAAGTCTCGGCTTGCCAGCCCGGAGGTCGCGGGTTCGATTCCCCGTTGGTCCCTCAAAATTTTTCTTCGGGATTTCCCGGGTTTTTGTAGTTACTTGACTCAAGGGGACGAGTCAAAATTGACCTGACTGCGTTTAATCAAAAATTAACTTGTCTCTGGAAAATCGATACTTACTCGACGTATGTTGCATTAGCAATTCATAGGGATCAAATTGACCAGATTAATTCGTTCGAATTTCCACTGATTTCCAATTATACGATTGATTAGGTTCGCAAATTCAGTTAACAGACTAAACCTTCCAATTGAAATAGTAAAAATGAGAAGGATAAACGCCAGTAGTGAACCATTAGCGAGTCGCTGCGAGGTAATCCGTCATCTCACGGTTGGCTAGCCGTGGCCAGCCATAAGCTCGCTGTACCGACACGCGACCCACACGCGGCGTACTCTCCCTCTCTCTGCTATTCCTTTCCTCGCCTTTTCTCACCGATCTAAGCACACTCTCTATACCGTCCTTTTCTCCGACTGCGCCCGTTTTCCACGCTCTCTCTCTCTCTCTCTCTCTCGTTCTCTGTCTTTCTTTCATAAGGAACACGGGAACAAGACGGAAATAAGATACGACACAGCTGATACGCCTTCGTCCGGCGATTACGCGCTAGGTGTACGCGAGAGATTGCCGATGATGTCATTTCCAACTATAAACCGCCGCCAAGTGCAACACACCACCGGCCGCCGCCACTTTATATGTCCGTATGATTTTATTCGAGGATATCGAGGAGGATGATAAGGCGCGGTCGATTATCGCTTTTCGGTCAGTTTTTCAACGACCGTGGGTCGTCGCTCAGCTCGTATTCTCTTTTTTTCTCCACCGTGGTCTTTATGCACGAGACCAGCGTGCACGCGTACGTGGGAATTGTTTATTTCCACCAGGCGATAAATATATACTTATTTTGGGCTGGTCGTTGCGATTCCTTTCGTGGTCGTCGTTGTACTTTTCTCTCGGTCGCTGCACACGTTCGTTCAGGAAGATGGGCAAAAACACCAAAGTTCTCGTGGCTTTTCCGTAATTGACTTTTATCCCTTTGCTCACCGAATACGTGGTTTTCTCGTAGGTACCGCAGTATGTCAGGACTACACGGCGATGTAGTTTATTAGTTGGCTGTGGATAGTTTCGCTGGGCTGGGTTCCGATAGCCACGGGAGAGAAGTACGCGCGAGTATGAACACATGCTCACGAGGTGGATGCAGAACGAGGTGCATATTGTAATCTTGGTGTCGCAACAAATCGCGGTGAATGAGTTAGACTGTGATAGCGGGGGCATAATTCTGCATAGAGTTTCTGCCTCGTAACGCCTTCTTCTGTCCTGTTATGTTGAATGGCTATCCCGAGATATCAGACCTATAATGAGGAACACGAAACGTTTCTGTCTTTTTACTCCTGTCGGAGTAAGTACACACGTGACTGATTTTACACTCAGATAATTCAACCGTATCTACTTACGCTTATTAGCCCGAGAATGTGATATACTTGACTGTATTTTCTCCTAAAAATAACGCACAAATTCACCGAATATTTTCCATTCGAAAATTTCACTTGGCTCGAAAAATTGCAATTTTTTAGTTTCGCGTGAGACACAAAAGCGACATTCCTCGTGTGAGAGTCGCCCACGGTGCGTTCGAACGGTTCCTCATCCTCGATGGTAGTGTCGTGCAAGCATTCGATCGGCGGTCTCGCGCGAGTGCGGCCGCTCAGCGAGGATTTTTCCGGCAGCTCGATTATTAATATCCCGGAGGCGGCCGCGGATCAGCATTCCCAACGACATTTCTCACGAACCGATCCGCGAACCAAAAATGCCCCGCTATCGACTGCTAGAAATTTATACCGAGAGCGGGCCCTTGCCCGATAAAACAAGGAATTCGAAGTCAGCGATGAAGTGAAGGGAGGTTTGTCCGGCCGGAGCCGAGCTGCGCCCGCGACATCAATCATCCTGGCCGGGCAAGACTTTCACCGGCTGTTACGACGACGACGACGTCCACGTAGCTGCACGAAAGCCCGGCGTTGCGTTGCGACCGGCTCTCTGAGGCTTCGCCATGCCAATCCTCCACGCGAGACTTTTTTCCCAGGTGCTAGCTTCTTGTTTTCTTCTTTGTTTAGGAACTCTGTATGGTGGTTTTAGCGTTAATTAAATGGGAAAGTATGCTAATTGCAGTGACGTGAAAATTTTCGGCAGTTCTTAAGTAGTTTTGAGTGGAGTCGACGATTAAGGTCCTTCGCGAAAATCCTCGAGCTTTTGCTTGCGTTGTAAGAGTCGTTGGAGTGTTGTGGATAGAGGCAGTGTTGGATAGAGTCGTCAGAGTGTTGTGGGAATCTATAGGGACGTGAACTAGGCCCTTCGCGAAAACCCTAGAGCTTTCCTTGCGAATGGAGTGAGTAATAGGTAGAGTTAAAGTATCCTCCACGCGAGACTTTTTTCCCAGGTGCTAGCTTCTTGTTTTCTTCTTTGTTTAGGAACTCTGTATGGTGGTTTTAGCGTTAATTAAATGGGAAAGTATGCTAATTGCAGTGACGTGAAAATTTTCGGCAGTTCTTAAGTAGTTTTGAGTGGAGTCGACGATTAAGGTCCTTCGCGAAAATCCTCGAGCTTTTGCTTGCGTTGTAAGAGTCGTTGGAGTGTTGTGGATAGAGGCAGTGTTGGATAGAGTCGTCAGAGTGTTGTGGGAATCTATAGGGACGTGAACTAGGCTCTTCGCGAAATCCCTAGAGCTTTCCTTGCGAATGGAGTGAGTAATAGATAGAGTTAAAGAGTTGTCAGAGTCGTCAGAGAGTTGTAGATAGAGGTAGTGTTAGCTAGAGTCATCAGAGTATTGCAGATAGAGTCGAAGTGTTGTAAGAGTCGTCACAGTGTTGTAGATAGAGGTAGTGTTAGCTAGAGTCGTCAGAATGTTCCAGACAGAGTATTGTAAGAGTCGTCAGAGTGTTGTAAATAGAGTCAAAGTGTTGTGGATAGAGACAGTGTTGGATAGAGTCGTCAGAGTATTGTGGGAATCTATAGAGACGTAAACTAGGCCCTTCGCGAGTCGAAGTGTTGTAAGAGTCGTCACAGTGTTGTAGATAGAGGTAGTGTTAGCTAGAGTCGTCACAGTGTTGTAGATAGAGGTAGTGTTAGCTAGAGTCGTCAGAATGTTCCAGATAGAGTATTGTAAGAGTCGTCAGAGTGTTGTAAATAGAGTCAAAGTGTTGTGGATAGAGGCAGTGTTGGATAGAGTCGTCAGAGTATTGTGGGAATCTATAGGGACGTGAACTAGGCCCTTCGCAAAAATCCTAGAGCTTTTCCTTGCGAATGGAATGAGTAATAGGTAGAGTTAAAGTGTTGTCAGAGTCGTCAGAGAGTTGTAGATAGAGGTAGTGTTAGCTAGAGTCGTCAGAATGTTCCAGACAGAGTATTGTAAGAGTCGTCAGAGTGTTGTAAATAGAGTCAAAGTGTTGTAGATAGAGGCAGTGTTGGATAGAGTTGTCAGAATGTTGCAGATAGAGTGTTGTTTATAGAGTCATAGTGTGGCACATAGAGGCAGTGTTAGCTAGAGTCATCAGAGTATTGCAGATAGAGTCAAAGTGTTGTAAGAGTCGTCAGAGTGTTGCAGATAGAGGCAGTGTTAGCTAGAGTCGCCAGAATGTTGTAGATAGAGTGTTACGAATAGAGTCAGAGTGTTGTAAGAGTCGTCAGAATATTTTAAATAAAGGCAATGTTAGACAGAGTCGTCAAAGTGTTGTAGATAGCGCCAGTGTTAGATAGAGTCATCATAGTGTTGCAGAGAGAGTCAGAGTTGCATAGAGAATAGAAGTGTCGTAGATAGAGTCGAAATACCGAAGCTAGAGTATCGAGAGACAGTGTTGTCTAAGTTGTCTCAAAGTTGTGAGTCATTTTATAGTTCTTAGAGCTGCGTAAGAATTGCCTTAGCGTTATGAATTGTATCAAATTATCGTATCTTATCAATTGGCATTACCGCAAGGCATCGTTACAAACTGTCACATAAAAACCACTTAACAACACAGTTTCTGTATTCTCGAATCCCTTCTGGAAGATAGATAGCGCCAGTGTTAGATAGAGTCATCATAGTGTTGCAGAGAGAGTCAGAGTTGCATAGAGCTGCGAAGTGTCGTAGATAGAGTCGAAATACCGAAGCTAGAGTATCGAGAGACAGTGTTGTCTAAGTTGTCTCAAAGTTGTGAGTCATTTTATAGTTCTTAGAGCTGCGTAAGAATTGCCTTAGCGTTATGAATTGTATCAAATTATCGTATCTTATCAATTGGCATTACCGCAAGGCATCGTTACAAACTGTCACATAAAAACCACTTAACAACACAGTTTCTGTATTCTCGAATCCCTTCTGGAAGATTCTGCTTCGTTTCTGCTTCGATTAAGAAGGTTGCCGGAGCAGTTATTATTTCAGGTACAAGCTAAACCACCGGAATTTCTACATTTACCAATCTGATAAGTTGCAAACGGTCTCCTCTCGATTTGCAACTCGACAGTTGTTCCACACATGCACGATTTATGACCTGGAATATTTCGACACGGTGAAATCGGTGTTTCGTCTTCCGAAGTTCGACGCGGTTTCCTCGCTGTTTACCAACACTGTAACCGACAGTTTAAAACCGTGTCCAGGATAAAGAGGACGAGAATCTGGTCTTGCCTCGTTCAATTATCCGGCACACTCGTAAAATCACAAGGTTGACCAATAATTCACTCGCCCAACCAAATCCGAGTCCCACAGAAAAAGAAAGAAAAAGAAGTTTCGTCTGGTACGAAATGGCTGTGATTCGGGTCCCGGTAGCACCGAGACTCCTCTCGAGGATGATTCAATCGAAGCGATTCGCGTTCCTTCAGCAACGTTACGCCCACGTTCGGATCGAGATCCACCTGGAAGGTGGAAGAGGAACAAAACGAACCGAACAGATCCATCGAGCGGTGAAGAGGATCGACTGTGTTCGACGATGATTCAGGCAAATCGATCTGCAGCGCACGGAGGACTCTCTTTCGTCAGCTACATAATGTTCCGCCCACGAGC
>NW_017100307.1:2023060-2039306 GCF_001263275.1 Habropoda laboriosa | reverse complement strand
GTGTACACTGACGTCGCATCGGTAGCACCGATCCTTCGGCACACGGTTTTGTTCAACGACGATCCCTCTCCGTAGTACGTAACGCGTTCACTTTTCGAATCTTGATCCTCGTCCACAGCGAATATCGATTTATTCCTCGACTCATACCTGTTGCGTACGCCCGCTGTAATCGAGGCTGCTTCGTTATCCTCTAGCACGTTCGCAAGATTAATAACGCAGAAGGAGAACAATATCAACTCGGCACAAGCTCTCTACCAATTGAAGAATGAAAAGGAGATCATGAACGCATGAGTGAAAACAGCAACCCCAACACTCGTACTCTATCTACACCGGATTTAACCTGCCGATGAAAGTAGCAAACCTCCTCGAACTCTCGTTTCACCGGACAATTAAAAAAGAAAGGAGAGAAGAAGATTCGCCCGTTCTTTGAACCCTCATCAAACGAAGCCGAGCCACACCAATTACCACTTGTAAAAACTCTCGCGAACGTCAGAGCTGTCAGCGTCGTTTTAAGCAAGTAGGCCTCGAGGGGTAAAAGACAGAAGAGAGAGAAGTGGCTGGCGAACACCCAGCGAGTCCCACCCACGAGCGAGCGAGATGATCCGAGTGGCAGAAGCGCATGAAAACATGGCCACGGTGAAAAGTACCATTGATCCAGGCGCCATATTTCTCCGGCTGGACTTTATTGAGGAAGAGTCTTAAGATGGTGGGGAGAGGAAGGGAGAGAGAGAGAGAGAGAGATGGGGTTGGTGCAACGTATTGAATTCATCGGTGTACGCATTGTCGACAAGATATACGAAGCTAGGGGTTACGGGTTAAGTGGAGCCTGTACCTCCGGTAAATAAGTCTCCCCGCGCTCTCTGTTACTTCTCTATGTGTGTACGCGAGGCAGCGTTGTCTTGGGCCTGTGAGTTGGTGGTTACGCGTGTGGAAAGTGCACGCTGCCCGGCTGGCACATAGGCCAGGCCACGCTTTCACGGGGCAATTTATAATCGTACCGGGTTCAATGGAACCCGGCCGTGTGGGACGGCCGAGAACAAAGGGACACCCCGTGGAAGCATGGTGGTTGCGACCACCACCTCTGCGACCGCTCACCTTAATCGATGATTAGTCGCTTGGGAGCCTCTTTGATTCCTCCAGCTGATGGATCTTCCAGCTGGCTCGAGAGCGGAGGTACCTACCTGTGATGTGCGAGGTATTCTGGAAATACAGAGGATCTGGAGAGTCAAAATGACCCGGTAAACCTTGTATAAGGTTTGAATAAATTATCGACCCAAAGATTACCCATTAGCAACTTTGCAGAAACAGTGAATGTTTGATACTGGAAAGTATCCGACTTTGTTTCCTGTATTCTTGTATTTGTATGAATCTAATTTTCCAGTCGTGTTTTAGCTGCATAAACCTTTATTTTTGGAGAGTCTCTGATGCATCATTTTTACGTGGTTGGTTGTTCTAGTGTTGACGCGTTTAGAATGGTGTGACCCACCGGTGGGTCATCGAGCGAGGGTCTCGTTTGCTGATGTGACCCACTGTGCTGAGAACTGTGCTTCCAACGGACCACCAAATTATTTTATAATATTCTATGGAAAGTGGGTGAAAAAATTTGTGGATTAACCCTTCGACAGTTTATCCCGAGTGAGACTCAAGAGCTCAAGCACCGAACAATTTAACTCCAGAGAGACTCAGGAAGAATGTTGAAAAAGGACGTTCCTTTCTGAAATTTGTAAAATTAATTTATACCAAAGATTCCACTCTTTGTACACTACAATCACCAGACGAATTTCCATCTCGTCTCTCAAGAGCTCACTTCGATTCGAATCGGCTTCGCAGCGCGCAACAATTTCGTCGAGAGCTCGTGATTCAAAGAATATTCCTCGTGTGTACCTTCGAAATAATCGTGCTAGAAGCGGACTCGACTCGCAGAGGGTGAGGTTAGCGAGCGAAAAGAACGAAAGAGGCAAGCTAACGCGCGGAGGAGGAGCCTCGTTCACAATAGCCGTGCTTTGCCGCTCATTAGAGGCGAGGTCATAGGTCGGCTGGAACCGGCGCTTTGTACCTCTCGTTCCTGTAACTCACGTACAAACAATGTCCACGCACGGAGGATCCCCTTTTCTGCCTGTACGCGGAGAAGCCCGGCTATACCTCGTGTTCGATCCCTTGTCCAAAAGTCAGCGGCGTTAATGAAGGAGCTTTTTCATCGGAACGGAGAGACGCGATGTAGGCGTAGTCGAGTGTGTCCAGCCAAATCGAGAGCAAAGTATGCAACGGAATCGACGCGTTGCTGATAAATTCACTTCCGGGTTCTTGGTTCACGTAATTCCTCTGATTCATGGCGTACCGTGCTCTCTATTTCCTCCACTCTCCGTCGAGTAACGTTTCGAGCAGATCGTTGAATCAGAATGTTAGTTGATATTTCGTCGAGTGTTGTATGACGGTTGATTATGGAAGGAGAAATTAGAGAAATAGAGAATCTTCTAGGTGGAAGAGGAAAGAATTACGCGCTTCGTTCTGACCTTCCTAGAGGACTTGTTAGTAAGAGATCTATACTTTAGACATAGAGGACTGTTTGACTCTTTTTTTTTTTTAGTTTTATTGCTTCAATTTTATTGAAAATCTTGGAGAGCCACCTGAAGTAGGTCCCCCTTATGCTCTGAAAAATATAAGAGATGTTATGAAGATAGACATTTAGTGTGAAAACCATATATGGGCATATTCGTGCAGGAAAATTTCCAAAAAACCTGCAAAACGTGGAGGACTGTTAGACTCATATTGCAAAATGATTACAAAAGTTCGTGCCCGATTTGAAAATAAAGCACAAGCGGCGTGTGCAGAGGCACATTTCATTCAAAAGTAAAGTTAAACGTGTTCTGGCGCAGGTTGATGATAGTTCTCGCTGGTTCGAGGTGTATTGAAACTTCGTTGTTGGGTTAGATGTTTTTCTTTTGATTCGTTGATGTTTGATAGATGTTTAGTTGAAAGGTTGGTTCTGATTGGTGGTTGTGTTATGGAGGTGGAAAACGTGGTGTGTTCGGCTATTGGTCGACGAAAACTGTGACCTTTTGGTAACGAATGTTTTATGGTCCCGAGTGTTTTTGGGACCTATTGTCCGAGTGTCGCGCTGGTGAGTCCACGAGGGTATATTGCGGTCTTCCGAACGTCGGCACCTCGGTCTGGCGGCCAAATGTGACTAAGTGGCTTATTACTATAATCCGCCGAACCGAGACTTGGTTGCGTCCTCATCAGGTCGCAACAAAACGAAAGGAACAATTGTTTGAAGATAAAACACAAGCGGTGTATCTTTCTAGCGAGAATACTCAAAGCTCTGTCCTAAAAGGTACCTCTACGATTAAAAAATTTAAACGTCAAAAACCCAACTCTTATTACTCTTCCAACACAAGCAAAGTATCACTTCGAACAGCATAAATTCGTCTAAACACGGTAACCCAGAGGGTCCAGCGGAGGCGTCGAACAATGCCAAGCAGGAACAGCAACGAAACCACAGTGCCAGGTAGAACTGCGATACACTGTAAGCAAAACCGTGAAATTGCCAAGATACAAGCAGCGCACAAAGGCGGCCGTTATAATTAGCGAGGCCGTTCGATCGAGCCAGTCCAAACAGCCGCCTCTCCACGCGAAACATTGTTGCGACTAAGGGAAACCAGCGTGAAAATAACAGCGGTCCGGGTGTATGATCGATTTGACGGTGCAGGGGCAAACCTGCGAGCCTGACGCTCGCATGCATCATCGTCACGAAGGGTGGATAAAGAGGAAGGGAGATCGACGGATCGACGGGCGAAAGAGAGAGGCGAGAAGTTGGTCCCAACTGGGTCGATCTCGATGCTCTATAATCCAGCAATGCCGCCGACAAATGGAGTGCTAAATAATCTCTCGACGAGAGTGGAAAAAGGAGCATCAGGCCGCGCACGAGTCTGGAGGAGCGTCGAGCGTCGTTGCTCGGGTAATAAGTCATCGTGGAGTATCGAAGACGATCCTCCTGGGACACGTATCGTCCACGGCGAGATCCGGTTCGCCGGGGCAATTTTGGAAATTGCCACGATTAATTCTGGAAATTGCGAGCATTTTCGTCGCCGAATGCACGGTAAACGCTGCACGAACAGTCGTTTAAAAATCGTCGCTCGGCTGTCGATACCAACCGTCAGTCGTAAATTCGATGTACAGCGGACGGTGGAACGAATATCTGCGAGTAATTTTTGTTACAAATTGAACGTTCCACTGCTGGACTGCTGAAAGTGAAGCACTCGTTGCGTGTGAGTTACGGAATAAGTAATGTATAAACGTAAAAACGTCTGTGGGCGTTTGAAAGCAGAGTGTCTCTGATTGTCACTGATAGCAGTCAAAGGGTTAAATTGGAGACACTATTGGAAACATGCTGACATTTCTTCACTTTCCTAGACTCTCGTGGAGGTCCGAAACCCTGCCATTCCTCGTTGTTGTTATGAATTACACGAAACTGTACGGTATAAACACCATATCCCGACCATTTAAAAATCGGCGTGAAAGACCCACGTGAGTCACTGTGCATCGAAAACTTACGCGAGTTCAGGAAGGTTAACTTGATTTATCGCACAATCTGATCTCCACTCGCAACGTTCTCGATTCAAATCAAATATCGAATCATCCATGGATCGATGAAGAACGTCAGGGCACTTAGGGTATCAGGAATACATCAGGGAATCTTAGGGTACTTGTCCATTTGAGAGTCAAACCATCGCTAGTTTCCCTCGAGAGTGAAATTCATCGACGCACACGGTACCGAGAGACAACACTCCCAAAGAAATTCCTACCCTTAGAACAGTACTCGAAGAAAGGACGAGATACGAAAGAAACAGTAGTTTTTCCGCGAATCGGAAGGTTTCCCCGGGCGAAACGGTCCGCGAAGGAGCGCCGGAGCTAGTAGGAAGAGCCCTCGGTTAGCGGCGGTTCTCCGAAAGGGCAGCGAGCCGGGGAAAAAAGGGAGAGAAGAAAGGGGGAAGCGAAATCCCGAGGCGAACCGTCGCCGTTCTTGTCGGCCAGCCAGACGGCAGCAAAGGGGAACACCCTGTACATGCCAACGACATTCCCGAAGTGCAGCGTGCAGTTTTTCGCGGCTACCAAGCGCAGGCCCTGACGAGAGAGTGACTCACGGGCTACGGGAGTCGAACGCAACGCCGTACACGCACGTGCTCTCTCTCTGCCGCTACGTCGCCGCACATAAGTGAGCCACGCACACGTGCCCCACGGCCTACCTGTGCACGTGTACCACGCTCGCGTGTACAGGGTGTTTATCGCGGATCGGTCACGCTGCCACAGAACCATCACTCTCGTCATCTTTCGCAGTCCTGCAGTTTAACCCTTGTTCGGGGAATTTCTGAGTTTGCCGTGCGAATTTCGGGCGAACGAGCGTTGTGTTGGATGTTAGGCGAAGTGGACGTGTAAGGATCGAGCACAGATTGATATTTTATTGCGCCGTATGGGAATCGTCAAAGAATGGGTATTTTTGGTAAAAATGACCCAATTTTCATGGAAGGATTAAAGGACACTCAGATGAGAATTGACAGGGGTAGTGAAGCTGAGCGGAAGATACAAGTGAAAATGTTTCACTTTCTTCCTGAGAGAGATCGAAGGTTTATCGAGTACACGCGTCAGGAATATCAAAGGTACTGATCACCTGCCCGAAAACCTAAGACATGGAAAAGAAAAATTCTCCATCTATCTCTATCTCCCTGATGCACGTTAACCACCGAATCCTCGGTACCGAGATGCAAGCCACCCAGTATAAAACGCACTCGAGCTCGTGTGGACGTGTACACGTGTACGTATACTCGCGAGCATGTTCCGCGGACGGCCTCGTCAGTGTGCAAGTGGATCGAAGATCGAAGGATCACGAGCGAGAAGCAGCAGCAACAGAAGAAGAAGAAGAAGAAGAAGACAACGACTAAGACGATCACGAGGACGAGTGGAACGACGCTGAGCAGAGAGGAGAGGTCCCAGCTCTGTAGAGAGGGACAAGGAGGACGAGAGAAGCGCGAGATTTATTTGCCCGAATTTCGACGGGCGACCGATCCCGTGGCCGCTTCCAAGGAATGCATTTCGCATTCGGGATCTTCCACGGAATATGTAGCTCCCAACGGGGCTGAGGTTTCTGCTAAACCAGTCACCGAGGTTTGTTATTGTTTTCGAGGGCCACGGACCGTTCTTGCGATACACCAATCTCTTCCAACTCCAACCACCTCCTCCTTCTTCTCCTCTTCCTCTTTCTCTGGTATATACTAGTCGATCGTGTCGAAGCCTTTCAGGATCCTGTGGTTCTCGATTTTTTCCGCTGTCACGGGGGAACTAGTCGATCGTTCTTCCCGCAGTCTGCGTGAAACCAGTAGTGGCAGCTTATTCGGATGATATATGGCCGACGATACGCAGGATAATTAGTATTCCACGGAGAGGAGCCGAGTCCGTGTATCTCCATATTATCGTAATTATGTTGGGTGGACTTTGGTGGATTCTCAGTCGGGAACCAGTTACTTCCAGTCAACGTACGCGTATGTATCTCCGTGGATGGTGTATTCCTGGCGCTAAACTTAGGTATACCTCTCGGTTTCGTGTCGAGCGCCATTTCGCGTTCTCGAGCGTGTATTAATCGAACCGATAAAATCCAACAGCTCGTGTACGTATATCTCCCGGACACGGAATCAGAAATTTCGAGAGAAATTCGCATCGATGGAGAGAATCGAGGAGAATAGTTTCATCTACTATTCCGCGAAGAGACGAGAAACGGAGAGAATTGGAAGGGTCGGTGACGCAGCCGTGAAAGGTGTCGTTAACCGAAAGCAACAGTCGAACCGGCGAGAGAAGGCTGTTTCGCCGTGTTATCCGATCGGGGGATCGGCGATCGAGCGGTGATGTATCGTTTCCGATACAGCCTCCCCTCGAATCGGCGCTATTAGGCCGTTGCCGTCGGTTTTTACGCTCGAACCAGAGAGATTCCGAGGAACCTCGCCCCTCGCGATGCGTGTCCCGTAAACGACCGCGTGCACAACGTTCGACTAATGTGTCCGGGACCGGTCCGGATCGCATTGATCACCGTATGGGAGACTAGATTTATGTCGACGAATGATTCACGGCGTGATTTACAGCGGATTGTCCGACGCGCGCATACTGATTGACCATTTATTCCGCTCTCCTGGCACAGCCGGCCCACTAATCACTTATTGGGTTAAGGTGAAACCTACTCTTTGTCGATAGGGACGTCGTTCTCCTGTCCGATCGCTAAAACTGGCCTGTTTTCGTAGCCCACCGATATACACTTGAGTGTGTGGTTTAACGTAGGTGTACTTCCTGGTTGGATCCGTATGGGACCACCGAGAGTAAAGGAATACGAAGGATGTAATTGACTATACATCGTTCGAAATAAGAATAACCTCGCTCTCGGACCGATTCCCGTCCGTTCTGCGTATAGACAGAGAGCGTAGCAGAGGGTAAGTGGTTCTAGCCTTAGGCACGTCCCATGCGCGAAACGAGGTTACTCTTATTTTGAACGATGTATAGCAGGTTGTAGAGCAGTTTGCTACTAATCTGATATTAAGAGTGTATCTAGAATATCCATCAGGCTATCGCCTATATGACAGAAATGCCTTTAATGTTTCATGTCGTCGTTTAACGAAGTTTTCCAAATGGAAAAACCGTGTCACTTAACCCTTCCGCTGCGGCAGATTTTAACACCTAACTTTTGTTTCCACGTTGTTTCAAAATCCGGTTTATTAAATTACAGTGAAAGTGCGTAAAGGATAAAATGAAGTATCGAACTAAGGTGGAATTACAGGAAAAAGCTCCAACAGGCGCCAATAGCAACGAAAGTGTTAGGATTCTCCATCAGGATCCTCGACTGCAAACTGTAGAACAATTAGCAATCCAGAACACCGATCGGCGATATCTCTGCGAACAATAGACCATCATCACCCACGTCAACCGCGTTGTCGTTTAACGAAGGTCCCCCAAACAGAAAACCGTGTTTTTCCCAATCGGTTACTTAAGAGTCTCGACCGTTTGCTCCTCCGTCTGGCCGATTCGTGGCTCGATCACGAAGGCAGGGCACGCGTCTCGCCCGTAGAATGTCGTCGTAACGAGGTGTTCCACCCCTCCCCCGTTTCACCTTCCCCCTCGGGCTGTTCCTTCGCGTTCCCCACTGTTACGAGCGGTGCGGCGATGAAACGAAACGGGCAGCGGGTAGCGGAACAGGGACAGATTTCTCGTCCTTCGTCTGGTTCGTGTCCAAGAGGTGATCCCTTCGAGCCGAGAGACCGGCAGGGACGAACGTTTAAATTAGGCAGGGAATCCCGTGGAATCCACGAAAGAAACGAAGGGGCCGGCATTCCGCGAGGTTTTGATACGCCTTCGGGCGTATTGCTCGTCGGGGGTACCATTAGCCCTTATGCGGTGGGAATGACTCCTCGGGGCCTAACCGGTCAGCCTTCGCGCGGTGGGTCGTACCCGGTTGCACACTCTAAATCCTATATTTAATCGTCCGTTGAATTCGTCCTGTTGATCGATGAGGTCGCCGATCCGCGACGATCCGCGTTCGATAGAATTGTCAGAAAAACTTCACCATTCCTATCTCTCTCTCTTCCTTTGTCTCCTTCCTCTACACACGCACACGATCGCAGCATTTTATTGGCCGCGTTTCGCGATAGAACGAGAAGACGCGTCGATTGAGGGAGCATACTGCGTCCGATAGGATTTATCACCGGTTCATTCTTCTCGATCGAGTCCAATGCTCTACGCGATGCTGAGAAGTTCGTAAAAAGATCGAACTGAATTTTTATCGTTTCGAGACTGTTAACGGTCCGACCGAGTGTAATTAAAATCGTAGGTGTCGTTTTTATCCCATTTTTCACCGTGCGTTCGTTGGATGCTGTTACAGAGTCTGGCCACAGGTTGGACAGCGGCTCCCCGTTCTGGAGGATTCAGCTCGATCAGGATCTTCTGGACACCATCAGCGCGATATACCCGGAGTGGTTTAAGGTAAGCTGCCATGTCCCTCTAACCGTCTCCCCCGTGAAGTCGCGATCGGTGGCCTTCCAGCGACCTTGAACGAATCCCCCGGATAACGAGGTGCGCTCCTCGTGCAGGACTATACTAACACCCGTGCCTCGACATCATCTACGTCGAGTACTTCCGCCGGTCAGTTGAACAGCGAGGGCATCGTGGCAGCCGACACCAGCGCTGTCCTTGAGCACAAGGTCGCCAAAGGTGATCCCAAGTCGAAGTCCAAGGCGAAGAAGGCGGACAGCCTGAAGGAGAAGGAGAGGGACAGGAAGGAAGCCAGACGAGAATCGAAAGACGAGAGGTGATTACTCTATAAACGACACGCACGCGTCGATCATTCGTATTCGTATCGTGGTCCCGATGATAACAATCCTAGAGTGACTGACCTTAGCGGCTCTTATCTTCTCGAGGCGATCGGAGATACCCGAGGCTTTCACTGCCTGGTATCGAACAGTTTTCAGCGTTGAGGCTTCCAGGTGTAAAGCTGTAACGTAACACGTTACATAGCAAAATTGCGCAAAGTAGAGAAAGACAAATTTTACGTGACACTACGTTAAGTAACATTTGAATTTTTCAAAGGATGACTAAGATGGAAGACACAGCTTAAACCCGGAAGCTTGAACGTTAATTTTTCCACGATCCCTGCAAAGCGAGAGCAACTCGTATTAAGGGCGTACGTCTAACGTCTACTTGCGCCGTTAATCTTCGATAACACAAACTCGTCCCGCTTTCGTAGCTTATTCCTATCGCGTGGTCACGGCCACCTCCGTGAAAACGGCGCTTCTTTCAGTCGGTCCTCCCTATAAACGTTTTAACGACCGTCCTTCTCTTCTGTCTACCACGTTCGCGCGGCGAGAACTTTCTCTGTTTCTCTCTCGTACTACTCCGTTAAAACACTTCATCGTTCAACTGTAATTTTATCTGAACTTTCCACGGTTTCGCGCGTCCCTTATCTCTTCCACCGAGCATTTTACGCGCGTTCCCCGCGTCGAATGACCCGGTTTTACGCGCTCCAGCGCCTCGAGATACCCTCCCCGTTGAATATCGCGGATTCCACGGTTCCCTCGCGCGCTCCCAGCCAAAGATAAAGCGTATCGATGTTATATCGCGGCTTATCGGATGCGCTAAATCATCTCGCGGAACGCGGAGGCTTACGAGACGCGCGGTAGTAACGTAAATAACGTTTAATAAAGGGGCAGATAGCGCTGTGCCGTAGGCATCGTAACAAAGTTGCTTGGGAAGCACCAAACTGCCTCCACGTACGTGTTTTCTGATAAACTTTAATTGGATAGTCTCGCGGTAATGTGGAAACAACGTCGACGTTGCTTCGAGTGGTGATAAATGTAACGACCGTAGGTGTTTGCGCTATGCTTTTGGGGTAGTTTCGATGCAGTTCGCGTGTGGAAATCGAAGCGTTTCTAAGCTGAAGGGTGTTCACCACCCTGAGGCGGTTAGAAATAGGTGAAGTTTGGGATTTTTTTCGTAGGTAACTGCCAGATGAAAAATTTCAATTCTGATATAAATGCAACTTTCAGCGTTTCTCTCGAATTTTTCTATTTGTAAAAATGTTAACCCTCGCTCGGTGAATGCTGCAATGGTCCGTAACGAATACTCTTCTTATCTCCGTGACATAGACAATAACGCATTGACATTTTTCTTCCCTTTCTTTATTACAGTGGACCCCCGTATAACAAGTGTACAAGATATTCCGTGTTGTACGAGTCGTATAGCTTATGCAAATATGGAGCATACGCATTTGAAAACGTATACTTATGAAAGGTGTGAGGGTTTATTATGTAGAATGTAAAATGAATATTTGAGATCCGACAGTAAAACATTATTTTATCATTTCGATTCTTCCAATAGCTTCGCCAGAAGGGCGATCGGATCCTATATTTCATTAATGCAGCGACAAACTTTATTTATGAATACTGTTGCTTTTTCTTAGAGTATGTCCATCGTAAAACAATTTCCACATAACGTAATGTACCATGAATTACGGGAACTTGCCGTGTTTACGAGTCTCTTATACCGCGTTATAAGAACACAGTCGCAATTTTTGTTACACGAGGGTCTGCTGTGCATTCCGAAACAATAATAACAACAAATTCCTCAGAAAAGCATTGACACAGTACGCGTACTACGTCTTCAGTTCGAGGGTTAACCCGTTACTATTCTGCATCGGGCAAAACCATCTAAACCCAAGTTTGACAAGAAAAACACGAACGATCGATCCGCTAACGTCACCTAGAACCTCCGAAACCAGAATATCCCCACGAAAACAATAATATCCCGATGGAATTTCTTGCCGAATCTCTCGGAAGAGGTCAGTCACTCGTTCACCGCTAAGCGAGGAAGAGGAGAAGAGAGCGGTTTTCGTCGCTTTCTGATGAAAACGTCCATCCGGTTCGACCCGAGTGTCGATTGATCCGTCATTCCTTCATCATCGGCAAAAACACGGCTGGACGATGGACCCGGGACCGATTGACACTCGTTTTGCCGGCGTCTTCTCCACCTTTTCTCCTCCTTCTCCCGCGCGCTCTCTCTCTCTCTCTCTCTCCGTTTGATCCTCGTCCCACCTCGACACGACACAGCACCACGATTCTCGACGTATCGACGTATGAAAGATTAATTCACAAAACGGCACGTTTTGCTCGTTTCGGTCCGGCCACGGACCCGCAGGGACGCTGGAAACGGTAAGAAAGGCACGAAGCCCTCGCCGCAGCAGGATAAAGCGGCGGACGTGGCAGGAAGGAAGACCGCGGGTGTTCCAGGATCAGGCGCAGAGATGGCCGAGGGTAATCAGTCGCCGCCGAAGGCGGAGGTCGACGACTCGCCGCTTCAACACGCCATGGATCGCAACAAGGAATGTGAGTACATTTACATTTTATTGCTCACTTTTTGCTTCGCCCCGAAAGCTGCCCTTGTCGTCGCGCTTTATGACCCTTAAACGAGAACGCCGCCCGTTCTTCTTGCTTCCCCTTGCTACCCAACCCACCCCACCTCCCCTTTGGATTCGTGTTTTCGTCAACGCGAGTCTAAGGACGCGATTTTCTCCATGGATCCTCCTCTCTCCCTCTCTTTGTCCCGGTGAGGATATACGAAACGATTCAACCGGAGGGTTTTTATCGAATCCGAGTCGTATAACTGTGACGACAGTCGTGAACGTTGCGTACCTATCGCCGATCGTAACGGAAGATCGACGCCCGCGTACCGCGAATTTTATCGCGAGCGATCGAGCTTTATATTCTCGCGGGGAATTAACGTTTTTGCGGGGTCGGCGAGTGGAATGGGCGGACCAGATGTTGGGATTTTTTTGTATATTAATGAGAAGGGGGCACGGGGCTGTTTTCTTTTTCGCGGAAAGAATTCACGTGAAAGTGAGAATTTGCTGGAGGAATTATTGTGTTTTGTTTAGCGCGGGGGTGTGTTCGATGTTTTACACTTTGTGCTAGTTTCAAGAGGGTGAAATTTATCTAAGTGAGAAGTACGATGCTTTGGAAATCATAAATTCGTTGCGCATTAGGTAAAAGATTCAGAATAAAGAAAAACTCTTCAAGTAGATAGAAAGGTGTCTGAATAACAAAGAATTAGTAACCCCTTCCTTTAAAAAAGACACTCCCTTGTCTTTCTAGCAGTCCTTGCAAAAACTTTGTTGCACTGTAAAAGAATGCTCCCCTGTCCCGTTTAATTTGCAAGAAAAATGAAGTCGATGCACAATTGCAGCTGAAGATTATGTTGAAAGACAAGTAAATTGTGAGATTCGTTGAATAAACCGTATTAGAACAACAGTGAAAACTCTAAAATTCTATGGATTGACAGTATCCAGCACTGATCATGCCCAGTACCGCGAAAACACCGAAACTCTATCGATTTTGCAACGTCTAACTGCTCGACAAACGATGAAATTAATAAAATTCTGTCTCTTTTGCAATATCTAAGTGCTCGAAGAACGACGAAATTCACAAACCTAACGAAACCGATAAAATTCTATCTCTTTCGCAAACAGACAATCTTAATTAATTTTGCACGCTCGTGCGTCGAGATTCGCCAATCTCGCGAATAACCGGTACAAACCAGCCAAAGCTTCCCGTTGCACCGCGGGCACGTCCACGCCCCCGATAAGCGTCGATCGATCTTGGCTTCCAGCGCGCGCGGAGGAGGAAGTGTCGGTCTCGACGTCCGGAATAACCGATGAAAACGGCTAACGGTCCGCCGTGTGCGACGACGTTCGCTTCCGATCGGTGGCTGGCTGAGCTCGAGCTGCCTCGGTTATTATGCGAGACGGCCTGTAATCGTGCAACAGAGTTGCGTGCAACTCGGCGTTGCAGTTATCCCGGGCTGTTAGGCCGCGTATCCGCGAGTCGAGGGCGCCTATAATTCTATATCCTCCTCTTTAACGTGCCCTTCGTGCCATTATTCTCCATCGCTGCCCGTGTAATCACTCGCTCGTTACCGACCATTTCCATCCACGATTCTCAGTCTCTGGATGTTACTGCCTGGCGGCCTCTTTACATGTCACTTCCGCTGCTTCGCCTCGCGATAACACCTCCGCTGTGCTTCCACCGCTGTAATAACGTGGACCTTTCGGTTAAAGGAGATTTGGGAATTCGGTTTTCCTCCAATTTAACATTTATTATTTCGGTCAAAGGGAGATTTCGGAATTTTGGTTTACCTGAAATTCGTAGGGAGTATGAGGTTAACCCCTTCAGTGTGTAAAATACTCTGGAGGTGAATGTAATTTATGACGTACATTTGGGAATTCAGAAGGAAGATTTCCTCCATTTCCTACAATTTGCTCTATAAAATTTATTCGTTTCTAGTTTACCTTATGAAATCCACGAAGAGAAGAAGGTTAACCCCTTCGGTGTGTAAAATACCCCGGAGCTGAACCTAATTTCTTACGTAAATTTGGGAATTCTAGTTTCCTCAAAAACGAGAATTCCTCATTTCCTTCAGTTTACTCTGTAAAATTAATTCCTTTCTGGTTTACCTCGTAAAATCCATAAAAAGAGCAAGATTAACGCCTTCGGTGTGTAAAATACTCGAGAGCTCAATGTAGTTTGGAACAAATCTTCCTTCTAATTTTTCGTAAAATACATTTCCACTCGTTTAAAAACACACGAGCCTCCTTCACCGATCGCATATCACAGAACGAATGTCTACAAAAATCGTACCGCAGTAGAAGCGTCGCTAGCACCGAAATGGTTAATATCGAGCGACCGGTCGCGGCAGCAAGAAAGTTATACCGACCACCGGCGAGAGCTGGACGTAACATCGTCCCGACATCGGTTCGAGCAACACCGTCGAACAACAATACAGCGAGTGGCCAGCAATAACTCATCACGAGAGCCTCGAGTATAGTCGACGCTGCTCGACGCCGCGCTGGCCAGGACTTACACGCAACCGATCCTCTCCGCGCTACGAGACGCGAGCGAGCTTCGGGCCGAAAATTGATTTCACCTCGGGCAAACGAGCCGCTTCGGTTGCTTTTTACCGCGTTCGCATACGTTATCCCCCGCAGCACGCGACGCGACGCGAGCACGATCGATCGACGTATAAATACGTCGAGGCGGAGACGCGGATGAACCCCCCGCGGCGCGTTTGTTCCGCGTCCATTCCTCCTTCCTCTCGTTCTTCTCCTTCTTTTACCCTTCCATCTACTTTGTCGTTTCGGTTCACGTCGTCGAAGGGACGAATCGTAGCCGCAGGTAGATCTCGAGCGACAGGCCTCGTTAAAGCCGCGGACCACCGGCCGCAGTCTTTAGAACGTCATTTTGTCGCGTTTATCGGCCGCCTTTTTCTGCAATTACTTTTTGCCAGCGGACGAACCGAGCCGCGCTCTCCTCACGCACACGACCAGGAACGAGAGACGCTCGCGGACCGCGTACCTGTCGACAGTGGCGTCGACGTCATTTTTTCCAACGTCTCGAGAAGCTTACGGTACGTTGGACTGTGGTAAAAATTCTGTCGACACTCGCCCTGTCCTTGCTAGTATTTTTGCTTACATTTTTGATACGATCTGTGCAATTTATAGCAATTTTTGATCAATTTGACATTGACGTCGTGGAACTGTAACTCTGTACCGATTTTCCTGCCGTGTAATGGGCAATTTGCGTCATACGAAATTGTAATAAATACCGCAACTTTCGTCCTCCACGTCCTTCCACGTTCTCACCACGATATTCCCGCCTCCGCGGCTAAAGAATCGGAGTCACAATGCGAAATATCCAGAACACCGCGTTCCCGCGTTCAGTTTTCCCGCGTGAAAAGTACATGGTGGGCCGGTGCCCCCGTAATTCCGACGTCACTGTTCGGAGACAAGTTGCGCGCACCTTCTCGGCTAACGCACACCTGTGCACGTGTGTGTCGCGAACACGCGCGTGATCGCGCTCTCCGGACTCGTGGTAATACACCCATGCTCTCTCAGCAGAGAGAGGGAGGGAGAGAGAAGGAGAGAGCCGTGTACGCGCGCGAATATTCGTGCGGACAGGTAGGTGCAGGGCTGTGTGCGAGTATAAATATACGAGAGACAGGAGGCGTGCCTATTTATAACGGTGATATCATCGACGATTACCTACGCTTTCGCGTGGACAATCGTAAATTCTGCTGGCAGAAGGGTGCGGGCCGATTTGAGACTTTACCGAGTCTGTATCTCTCTTTCTCTCTTTCACTCGCTCCCGTATCCATGGAAATCGTCGCGTTTCTCTAAGTTATCTCTCTTTCTCTCCGCGGCGACGCCATTATCCGGACGGCAGGCCGGGTGTGACTCAAAAGTTCGACGACGAGGACTCGGGAACCACGAGTAATTTAAGGTCGATTCGTGCCTCGATAGGCCCCGTGTGGGCACGGAATCCTTCGATAAAATTTACTCGGGCATTCTCCGCTTCGAATCTCTCCACCTTTTCTTCCCCCCTCTTCCACAAGGGAGGAACGTCCCTTTCAACTTGCAACCAGTCATCGTTTCCGAACACATCTTGCACCGATAATGCAACTTTATCGTAGTCCAAGTTGCTTATTATTTTAATTAACGTCTTCTTATCGCGTATAAAACGGCCTGTTGTAAATACCGCACCGTTTCACCCAAAAACCACTTCCCCACGCTTCCTGCAATAACTAAATGGCGAATACGAGCGCGTAACCAGCTGTTGGTTCCCTCCTCGACAGGAGCACGCGATTCGCCCCGGCGTTTTATCACATTTACCAG
>NW_017100307.1:2020805-2022980 GCF_001263275.1 Habropoda laboriosa | reverse complement strand
GGTCCGTTTAAAAAACAGGATTTCATCGGGTCTCGCGAGCTGGCGCCCGGATTCCACGACGCGTCGCGCACGCGGAATCGACCGCGAGGAGGAGCGAGCTATTCGAAAATTCCCTTAAACGTTTCGACCACCGCGAGAAACAAACTACAAATCCTGCGCGAAACGAGCGCCACGAGCTGTTTTGTTTTCTCTTTTTTAATAAACGAACAACACGATTACGAGCGTAATTATCGGCAGCAAGTACCAAGCTGCGGACAACTACTTGGCGAAAATACGCGGCGGAGAAAGGATCGGGAGTTAAGGGAATTTCATAATGGAAAATTATGTCAGAATTATGCTGGGAGCCGAGGCCTCGTTTCCAAGCGAAGCCGATAACCTCGGCTCTCTGGCCGCGGTCGAACGCTTAATGAGACATCTTCATTAATGAAACGTCCCACGCGACGGGCTCGTTTTCCATTATAACGCGGCGGTCGAGCTTGTTTTTGTCTCTCCGGTCTCTCTCTCTCTTGTCCCCTTCTTTGTATCTCCGGTAGAGAGAGGCTTGGGGAAACTCTCGACATGCGGACACATTTTCACCGCCAAACGAATTTCGCAATGGCCGGCTACTAATTGGCCCGGCCGACGATTAAAGCGATACACCTCCTGCTTTCCTAACGAAACACGGTCCACCCACTCTCTCCACCTTCGTTGTTTCCCATTTTCCTTCGATTGTTCGATTCGACGTTTTTCGTCTAATTTCCGCGCCCAGTCTTCGTATTTTCCATACGAGGTTTACGACAAATCAACCACCTGTTCCCAACTCTAGTATGCAAATCAGCGTACTGTTGCAATCTCCCGTGCAATGCTCTCCACTCGCGTCAGAGAAAGACTGTTTTAAGGATATTCGTCGATGCGGTTCCCATCTCTCATCCTCCGCCATTATGATTTTCTCGAACGCACGACCTTCGCGGACCAGCCTCCGCTTCCACGTGTCCGCGCTTTTTCCCTTAAGCGTTTAAAAGTCGCTCGGTATACCTTTCCCGGACTTAATTATACGGCCGGAGTTGCCGTACGCTTTGAAAAATCCGTACGACGTCCAATTACCCGGGGTGACGACACGACGAGAAACACCGTTTTTCTACGCGGCCGTTGTTGCGTTACACGCGCGACTCTCGCCCGGTCTCTCTCGTCGGGGCCCTTACGGTGAAATTAATTAAATGAAAAGCAGGATCGTAACTTTCGGCCGTGTTGCCGGCCGTAAAAGCGTCCGCCGTCGGCTTTTACGGCCTTGCGAGCGCGCGCGCCATCGCGCAACGAGCGTGCGCCTTCTCTCGGAGGACGTCAGCGAGACGGCCGTGAGTAAAACGTGGCACCGACCGAACCAAGTTAACCCACTTCCACGTCGTGCGTTGCCGGCTGGGCCCTTCGCGCGAATTATTTCGCGAATCGTAGCGCGCGCCGCGCCGTTGGAAACGCGTAGGACGGGCCGCCGCTCGAGAGTCGTTCCTGTCCACGCGTCCAAGTCTCCCGAGCGCGATAGGAGTCTCCGTCGCGGACGATTTCACTCCGGCTCCCGTTCTTTCCCGTTTATCTTCCGAACTGAAATTTCTCGGTAACGTTTATTGATTTACGACGTCGACCGTAAAGACAGACGGCGGATTTTTCAGCACGATGAGTTTTAATGAGACCGATAGCTCACCGAGAGAACCTCTCACTCTTAACTTATCACCTCGCGTTTCGAAAACGGCCGCACCACGAGTGTACGAGGCGAGAGTGAATTTTTTCCTGCGACGGGAATAAACGAAAAGACGACGTGAATTTGGTAAAAATTTCTCGAATAAGCTAGAGATAAACTCGCCGCTTGTGCGAGAGAGGGAGAGAGAGAGGAAGAGAGATTACTCGGCTCATAATCCCACACGTGTCGGACATAAATTACGCGGCGATCGATTTCGCGGATCGAGAATAGTTCCGACAATCTCGTTTACGTTCTATCTAATTTATCGCGTGTCGCGCGCGTGTACTCTCGAATTAACTCGGAACGCGTGGAGCCGAGCCGCGCCGCGCGGCACGGACAGAAATGTAACGGCGCGGTCTCCGGCGTTCGTTCGCTCGCCCGAGAGATAACCAATCGCCGGGACTGGTCCACAATTCATACGATAGTGTGTAACCGTGACAAAAATCGGAGCCGGGTAGGAA
>NW_017100307.1:1966230-2020774 GCF_001263275.1 Habropoda laboriosa | reverse complement strand
CCCCGCTCTGTACAGGGTGAACCACTTCGAGGAACTCTTTTATTATTCGTTGCTCCGCTCAGGAGAGTGATCCAGTTATGTGGAAAAGTCCCGAGTACCCGAGACGCTTGCGGGAAACTTGTCGCGCGAGATGGAACTTTTATTCCAATTTTTCTTTTCCGTTTATAAATAGCTTCCTTGTTATTTACATAAAATATTGCGGACGAGAGAGAGAGAGGCTGGAAACTTGGGAAAAAATTATTGTCTTCTTTTATGCTGATCGAGTACGTGGATTATTTTATCGATTTACCGAGATTGATATTAGGAGTAATATCGTCGATAGCGTTACCTATCACTTAATAGGGTTATTTTCGAAATTTATTCTATTTGTACGAACATCCTGGATGTTTCTTCGCGAATAGCAAAGTGGTCTCGAGATAACTTGTCGCGAGTATTTTTTAACAAAACAGTCTGTAACATCCAACTAATAAAACGTTTGAAATATTCTTGAACCTAGTGCGGTCTGCGGGTCATTTTCGACCCAGCTTCTTCTTTTTTTAGTAACTTCTGCTGTTACCAAGTTTACGTTCCCTTAACATTATACTGAAAGTTTATTGCCCCGTTTCATATAGCGTGCTGGTTAAAAAAACATTGTTACACATAACACGTATAAACTCTGGGTCCTTTTTGACCGAAGGAGCTCAAGTGTACAGTCGAACGAATCAACGCCCGACTTCATCCTCGTTGCCAATAAAAAAATCCACCGACAAGACAATCACCGAAAACGATAAGCTTAATCGGTTCACCGTGTATACTGTTGCTTTAGCGGCACGCAGCACGCGTCTCGCGCGTCAAGCCTGGACGCGCGCAATTCCGCGCGATAGCGGCGGGGCGCTTTCCATCGGGCCAGTTTCGTAACATCGCGTTTTGATAATATTACGTGAATTTTTCACGCCTGCCTCCTCGAGGGATCGATCTCCGCGTCATACTTATAAATAAATCGCGCGCGTTATCGTTGCATATTCATACACATCGACGTGCCCCGGGTTCCCGTGGGCGAACCGGATCGAGATATGTCGAATCGGAGCCGCGGCTGAAAGTATCGCATTGAAATCACCGCGTATGCATATATATATATATATACACGCAGAGAGTGGTGCGCGCCACCTTCGTCACCGTAAAAATCCCTCCGTCTGCGTTGCATTGGTGCACACACGCCGGCGTGTACGAAAGCAGAAGAAAAGAGAGGAGAGAAAAAAGAAAGGGACGCGCACACCTAGCGAAGCTTACGACCCACGCACGTAACACGGTGTTTTATAATGGCCCGGCGACGAGCCACGTGCCAATCCACCGACAATCGCGCCGACTATTTTCCACACCAAGCTTCGTATATACATAAGGTTCTCTCTAGCTCGTTCTCGCACGAACCGAAGCCTCCCTGTCAACCAGACACGGACGATTCGCGGTGATTTACGACTTGAAGCGGTTCCCTTCGCACCGAGCTTTTCGCCATCTTTGCATCGTAATTGATAGTATTTCAACGTTTTATAGACGGTGTGGGGATTTCTAGCTTGCTCGATTCTGCACGCGGGTTATTCAAGAGTTCGGCAGGATTCGTACTTTATTCGAGGAGATATTGACTCGGTACTGCGGTTCGCAGTTCTTCAATGTGAATATTAGCGGAGGTACCTGGAGGGTTCTGCGGAATAATCTTCAGGTTTTCAGAGGTAACTGATAGAGGAACTGTGGGTACTGTTGAAATTTTTAGGGTACAGCCGGAGAAAGCAACGTTTACCAGTTTAGCTTTTTTAACCCTTTCACTGCTATTCAAGCTTCGAAAGTTTCCTCGCACTGTGCTGTTGGTGACTTTCGGCACACTTTAAATTTTGCTCGACATTCAATCCTTCGAGTACTCTCACTTTAACACATTAAGGACCGCTCACGAGTTTTCTCGTGTTTCGCGCCCCATCTGTCACGGACCGCTCACGAGTTTTCTCGCGCTGCGCGCCCCGTCTGTTACGGACGGATCACGAGACAAACCCGTGTTTTCTACACGTTGTCTTTAGATGTCAATTACTTTGATACATTGTATCTACTTTGTCCATTTAAGTGTTTACATCAATAGTCAATGTATTAACCGTTTTCGTCTCATCCACACCGAAGAGATCAATCCCATTGGTGGAAACCGTACAGGTCAAGCTATGAAAGACTGTATAAATGCACGAACCCGAAATAAAAACAGCTTAGTCTCAGAGAAAATTCGACACGTTGCATTGCATTTTGGTGATTCGAATAGTCTTCGTCTTCGAAGCGAATCAAGATATATATGTAAATTTTGTATGGTTCCTCTTCATAGAGAAAAATCTTTCACGCAATATCATACTTTAAAAAAGTACTAGAAACTTTGGTAAAATTGATTTTTAAATAAAATTTTATGATAATTATTAAAAACCAATTTTTTTTAATAATTGCCTAAAATACATCCTATTTTACAATTTCTAAAAAATTTCATAAAAATTTATTTTTTAAGTAAAAAAGTTATGATAATTATTAAAAAACATAATTTTTTTTCAATAATACCTAAGATGCATCCTATTTTACAATTTCTGAAAGTTTCGCAAAAATTGCTTCATAAATAAAAAAGTAATGAGGATTTTAGTAACGTGCAAGCTTGCCCAAAAATGTGCGGTCCTAGGCGTATGTCTTATAGATTTCTTAGCGGTCCTTAATGTGTTAATTTTACAATAGAAATTTAAGAATGATAAATTAAAAATTTTTTCGAAAACGAAAGATTTTGCCGATAATCTGCCGCAGTGCGAGGGTTAAAGATGATCCTGTGGACCTCGGTACGGTGATTAAACAGTGCTTTATGGAGGAAACAAAAACATTGCACTTTCTGATTTCTGATGGTATAATAAAGGTTCTGTTTCATTTACCTTGCAAACCCAGAAGATTATTCTGTCAAACTCTGTAATCGTTCTGTATGAGCCACTCAGAGGGCAAACTTCCCAACTCCATAAAATCAAATTTATCTATGAAAAATGAAGCATTAAGCTTTAAAAAAGTGGAGTGAATCATCAGAGTCTGTAATTAATGTTCCTTGATTTCTAACACGTACATACAGAAACGCTAGCTTGTGGAAGTTGACGATTGATCGAAGTGGATTAGACAAACAGTAGGAATTCGTGCATCGAAACGAGGCGGCGAATTGAAATTCAGCAGCCGGCGCGACGGAAAACATTGACGGGAGGAAGGAAGTGACGATCGTTGGTATTCAAGGCTGCCCGATCGGGCGATCGAGTGGCGGCGGATCGCGCGGGGCAGAGAAGGAACGTCACAGAGGGATCTCTTGAGCCAAAGAACTCCGGTGACCGAGTGCTGACTCTGGCTCGCGCTTAGAATCGTTTCTTAGCCGACGCCCACGCGCGGCGAATTAAACGGGACATCGTCTCTTCCTTCCGCGAGCGTTCGTGCCCGCTCATGCGACGCCTAATTCCACAGAAATTCAGACCGCACTTTTACCTTCACCCGACTTGCCGTCTTTCCTTTCGTTTCACCTAAGCCCTTTAAACAGAATTTTGGACTTTGACAAACCGTATTTCAAATTTATTTTCACTCCAGAGTAATGTCGCGAAACCCACTTATAACGAGGAATTGATTGCAAGGAACTCTAAAATTTCAAACAGAATATTTCAAATTTTTGGAATTGTATAAATGTGCGTGACTTGAGAAATTTGTTCTTCGTTTCAACCGAGTATTCGTAAGAAATTGACTAGGCGATGGAATCGATCCTGAAGCAAATCTAGATCCTTGCTGTAGCTGCAGAGAAGTAGGATCAGAGGTAGTGTTGGTAAAAGTTTCAGATCACTGTGCGTTGCAAGCTGCGCAAGAACTTTGAGCAGGAAGTAAGAAATTGAAGACACTTTTAACCCTTTGCGGTCGAAAATTTTGCCTTCAGATAGCATACAATGATAAATTGTAACTTATAAACGATAAGAAATCATTTTTTATGCATTAAATAAAGGCAAACTGTACCAACTATGCCAAATGAGTGCGGACTGCAAACGGTTAAGGAATTCTTTATTATAGAAATCTGTCGAAACGAATCAATATTGACGTATACTGATAAGTGGTTCGGAACTTTTGACCGTGTTAACTCGCACTGATGGTAGCTGAGGAAACCTTGATCCGGCAGAGTATCCTTGCAAAATTCGTTAATCACATTTGGCCGTCAGGCCAAGGTTCCGAAACTCACGTGGACACGTCATAAACTGTCATCCTTTAGACAGAACATTTACACACTTTTTGGGGAAGAATTCAGGCTTTTGCCCAATTCTTCCAAGTTTCATTTGCAAACTAGGCGGTGCTAGCGCATCCTCAAAGACCAATGCAGGAACCTAGGGAAAAATATTGAGGGACCCAACGGGGATCGAACCCTTTGCGCGCTACGCCAACCACTCCCTCTCTATTCTCCCGAGCCGGTTTCCTATTTTTTGGGTATGGAGGCCCCGATACTACGCAATAGTCTCTAATCAACGAATAGCAACTAATCAAAAGTGTATCCATCTGAAGCACCGCAGTGCTAAAGTAAAACTCAGTCCACAACCGACATCGATTCTCGACTCGTTTCAACCCCGCAGAAAACACCCACCTAATTTTCTCATTGGAGAATTTCGAGCAGCACTGTTAGCAGACCGATAGGAGTGCATGCATCCGAATGGTAGGCAATTTCTCGCAGAAGTCTCTCACGGGTCGTTTCGTCATCGCTCTTCGAGGATAGACGAGAAGGCAAAAAGGCCGGACGCAGGACAATTCCGCGGCCCACGCGTCATTGTGGTCGCGGCAAATCGGTCGGCCACCTGGTCCCCGATGCAGCGTGTCACGGCGCGGCGCGGCGAGAGCCGCACGCTGGCCTTCTCCTTCCTCCTTTTCCTCGGCTTGTCTCGCTTCCTCCGCTCCGTCGTCGCCTTCCATCGGCTCGCCGCTGTTATTAGACGTTATCGTAACTCCGAACACCTGACGAGCCGGCTCGCGCGCACCACGGCTACCTGGAAAATATTGTCATTCGCAGCGCGAGCCCGTAACGAGCCGCCTATCCTTCTAGCGGAGTCATCTCTCGCAAGGATCTCTTTTATTCGATTTTATCGTTGACGCATGGCCGCTTGCTTTTCTAACCGCTTCCACGCGTTTTAGACGCTTCCAGGTCTAGTTTCAATGGGGACTTACGTTATCGGCCCTACGATTCCTTCTACTTCTTTTCCTTTGGCCGTTTATCGTCGTCTTATCATTTCGTAGATTGAAGGAACCAATGGACCAACGCGAAATAGTGGAGGAGGAAGACAGTGAATCCGTAGATCAGCGTGAAATATTCACTGCGGCAGTGAAAATGTGTGCAAACCGGCGAATATCTCGCTCCCAAACGCATAACACACGCGTTTTCTTGCTAATGCTCACTCAAGAATCAAATATAAACCCAAACCGAATGAAGAAATCACATCGAAGACTGTCCTTTTATAAACGAGAAGTGGTTGCCTTCCCTTTTCATTTAAACAGCCGAATTTCGCGTTGGTCTGGGGATTCTTAAACACATAAACCGCGAGATATTGTTGCTAATTCTCACTCAGGAATGAAATCGGTCTGAACCGGTAACAGAGACAGAAACATCACATTGAAGAGTTCTCGTAATAAACGAAAAATATCTGTGTTTCCTTTTTATTTGAATATGTATGCCAAAGGAAGAAGTGCCAGCATCTGATACATACCGGACAAAGGAATCCTTTCGTAAAAAAAATCTCACAAATAAATCGTACAAAGCCTAACGTCCAAGGCTACCTCGATCCAAGCGTCACCGCGTCGCGGAAACTTCATAATTGGCGGCTGATACTCAGCTTCCCTTAGTTGGGCCAATCGATCCAAGGACTCTCGAACGTCTATTCGATCGATCCATAACTACGGATTCGCTTTTCTTCTAGGCGGCAGACACGCGGAAGTTCCCTTTTTTTTCCCCTCGATTATGGCAAGATAGAACAGCGCGAGGAAACAAAAGCCATTGATCCTGCGTTACTCCGCTTTAATTCCTCGAAGCCGTTCCGCGCGTCGAACCTCGCTCTCTCGGTGCTCCTACCATTATAGATCTTCCAGATAAAATCGGCGTAATGCCTTCAGCGAAGAAATTGACCGGTTCGCGTTCTACGAGGCAGCCAAGCCGCATACCATCGAGTATGCTCTCTCTCTCTCTCTCTCTCACTTTGCTTCTCGTGTCGCAAACCAGGAGAGATCGAAATTTCGCGGCAGATCGATTCTCTAACCGGTGGTCGTTCCACGCGTTCCACAAAGTAGCCTGATGGATCGAGCTCGTTTCTACTGTACGCGTTCCACCGGGAGCAACCGAATCCTTCAACTTCGATCGTGAATTCCTCGCGACACCTCCTCAACTCCCCGCCAGCGTTCCTCTCGAGATGCTGCTGTCCGACGTCTCGCTAAAGGTCGCTTGGTTGACGAGCCTCAGGTGGATTCCTGGTTACGCAAAGGAGGCGTCCTCTTTGCCACGAATAGATCGCTGAAGAGTTGTGCTGTTGTAAGGGAGAGGGGATTTTTCAAGTCCTTAAGAATTCTTCTGTTGTTCTTTTAAATCTACCACTAATCCGCCTTAATCCTGACAAATTGTGTTAGTACACTTTCGCGTTACTTCTTGTTGGTTCTTGAAATCCATTAATTCACAGAGTCCTAATCCAACCATGCCTCAAAATTCTGTTACCTCTCTGGACCCAAAGTTTTCGTCACTGCTGCTCTGATTTATAGGCGAGGGGAAATTTTTCGAGTCCCTCAGGAAAGGGAGATTTCCACGTGGGGATTTGGAGAGAGAGAGAGAGAAGAGATGAAAGGAGAGAGAAGAGAGTGAAGTGAAAGAGAAAAGAAGAGAGAGAAGAGATGAAAGGAGAGAGAGGGAGAAGAAGAGAGTGAAATGAGAGAGAGAGAGAGAGAGAAGAGAGTGTGAAGTGAAAGAGGAAAGAAGAGAGGGAAGAGATGACAGGAGAGAGGAGAGAGTGAGAGAGAGGGAGAAGAAGAGAGTGAAATGAGAGAGAGAGAGAGAAGAGAGTGAAGTGAAAGAGAAAAGAAGAGAGAGAGAGAGAAGAGAGTGAAGTGAAAGAGAAAAGAAGAGAGGGAAGAGATGAAAGGAGAGAGGAGAGAGTGAAGTGAAAGAGAAAAGAGAGAGAGAAGAGATGCAAGGAGAGAGAGAGAGAGAGCGAGCTTCGAAGTGCGCTTAGGACATTCAATGACGAATGTCAGCGCAGGATGGCCAATTGCGGGACCAAGGCCTCCGTATCCATCAAAAGCAGCAATCACACGAAGAACCTACTCTACTATGTATCAACTACACTACCCACCAACTTGTATTTCCTCGCGATTCCACGATACTCGTGATCTATTTGCCTGAGAAGTTTAGCTTAAGCCTGGTATGCGGTAAATTAAGATTGCGACAATTGCTACCGCGAGCCACCGGCTGATTCTAGCCGGTGTTATTACACCGGTCTGAGCGTTAAGAGGAGAATTTGATGGCTACAAAGAGACGGTTGTAAAGAGAGTGGAATAATTTGCGAGAGAAGGTGAATTTACCACCAGGATGTAGGATCTACATGTGTCGAAGCATCGGTAGTAGGAAAACGAGAGCACCTGTAGGAACGGAGAGTAAAGTAGGCTTCGAATAGGAGCTTTCTCGGACGTTTCGTGTCGTTGCAACGATGTTTACAGGCACACTCGATTATGTATAATATTTTCGTTGGCATGCGTACGGCGAGGGCATTCTTGGCAGCGGATAGAGCTCGCATTGATTCGAATTCAGCGTGACATTATTGACGGTAAACACATCGAAGGACACAATTCACGTTGGCCGAGAATCCATTAAGCCGGCCGCGATAATGAACAGCTGAACAACCGTTTATTTAGCATGATACCACGGACGGCGAATATATCATCAGCTGGAGAGTATGTTAATGAACATTGTTGAGATTGGCCGGGAACCAGCTACTAAAAGTCCAATCGAATAGCCGAATATCACGTGTGCGCGCGTTTCGACTTTGTAAAGTTGCTCAATTTTATCGTTGTTCCTTGTCGTGTTACGTTATTCCCGAGATAATGTAACTGCGATATCGTTATCTAGGTCAATGTTATCTAACACGATCTCCACCTACGCTATCTAACTCCCACGATGTCGTAAAATTTCATTCTGAACACACTGTCAACCGTGTTGTGCCGTAAATTAAGTCGCGAAGAACTTACACTTTTCAGGCTGCTACTTTTTAGACAAAACAATCAAATATGCATACAGATTCTCTGTGATTCGTCCAAATACGCATTTACTATAATCACAGCTTTAGCTAGAGTTTGCGATACAATCTCTGTAAACGTAGAACACGAAAATATTCACGAGACCGCGATAACTCTGAAGAAAACGACGTCTGCCGACTGTCTGACCGTTCGTTTCGCCATGCAAAAATGGTCCAGGGTTCGGCTGACGTGTCCCTTCCCAAGTCGGGCACAATTTCCCACATTAGCGGCGTAATGATGGCCGCCCGAGGCTCGTCCCCGAATCGCAACGTTGTTATTACCATTTCATTACCTCGCGGCGAAAAGGCGGCGAACGACGCGTAAATTACACCGCGTGACATAAAGTAAGGCCAATTTGCCGGGGACCGCCACCGAGGCGCTTCTACACAGACATCGCGGGCTGATTTTTCTCGATCGTCGCGCGATTAAAGTGGAAAGCGACGCCTTGGACGCGAACCTCTTGGAACCACCGAAAGATGCGACGTCTCCTCGACGCCCAGAGGCTCGGCTCGCCGCGAAAACAGCCAACCAGTGTAATTACCATCCTTCTCTCTTTCTTAACGTCTCGGTAAATTGCTTGGAGAGGTTGATTCGCCGCTTTCGACAATTTTCTTCCTCTTTTCCTTTTTAATCCTTCTACTTCCTCTCTAGACTTTCACGAAAAATTCACGTGTTCACGTTTGAACCTGAGGAGAGTGATTTTCCCAAAGGACCTCCGTGAAAGAGACTCGATTACTCCGGTTCGTAACAATGTGAAGTTTCTCAGGTGGTAACCTCGAGAATGGCGAGAGATCGTTGCGCAACGAAGGGGAAGGGCTGCGATCGAGGCGAGGTACAAATTGCTAATTACCTAATTAGACCCAGTGACCCAGTATGCCGACCACCCGGTACGAGCTCGCCTGCTGAGAGCGTAGCCCGCCTTTCTCGCGACGATCGGCCAATTTTCGTTCGCTAATATCCTCTCGACGGAGGCGAGGCGAGATCGTGAGGAACACGGTTTCGATAAGCTCTCGAGAAACGATCGTTTGGAAAGGTATAATGCAAGGGACAAGTTTTCGCGCGACATCTTGCACCTGCGTTTTTCTGTGCTTCGACACGCGAGAGAAGATCGCGCGTAAACATTCTCTCTTCGGATATTCAATCGGATTCGTTAAGGTCGATTTACCTGTAATACCCAGCCTTTAATCTCAGCCTTAACCCGATCGCGAATTACCATTAATCGCGATCGTTTAATTTCACGGTATGCAGTAGGTTGCACAACCGTTGCCCGAGCATCCTCCTCTGCGATCGCTCGAAAGTCGCGTTAATTATGCCAACGATTATGAGGGGACGGCAGCTCGCGACACCCAGAGGCAGCTACGTGCCCGAAACGTCGCTCGGGAAATTATCGTTTCGCGCCCGTTCCCGGTTTATTAAAATCACTCGGTGCCGGTGGTTTCGTCGAGGAAATTCACCGCGACACTCTTCGGGGCTCGTCGAACGAGCGTGATGGCCTGGTCGCGTGTCCTTGGACCACCAACGTCTATCTTGGAGAGTTACGATTCGGATTTACGGATCCTTCGCGGTCTTCCTGGAGTATCTTCGGTTTGATCGCTGATTTTTCTGCTGTCGCGAGTGTTGTGGTGGTTGTGGATCGAGAATTCGATTAAATTGATTTCCGTGATCGAGACTGGGCAGGCGTAATTTCAGACAAAACGTATTTAATAGATTCAAAATTTTAATATAATTCTACGCGAATCTACGCTATCGCCTCTCAAAACCACTTTGACCTTTACCAGATTGAATCTCAACCTCTTTCACTTTCTTAACTCAACTTTTTGTGTATTTAATTGAAAATAAGACTAAGCATAACTGTGCCTGCAGTCTTAAGTTACGTTAAGACCGAGCTAATTTTAACAGGATTCCACACTGACTCTCGTTGATCACTAACTTTTCCCAGATTAAGTCTCTACACTCGACTTTTTCACTCTGACCCTCCCACAGCAGGTTATCAAACAATTTCGTAGACGTCTGTGACACTGTTTGGAACGAGGCCCCATAAATTTCCAAGTGAACCGTAGATCCAGAGCCGTAGAACGGAGCAATTAGGAGTAGCAGAGTCAAGATCGCGACGGCCTCGGAAGGATACGCGTGTCTCGTCTGTACTCTCGAAGGAGTTCATTCGCGTCGGTCGTTTGTCAGGCTGGGTTCACCTATTTAAACGTCAGGATCGGCGACAAGTGTCGACAGAACGACTTCACCTAAGTCAGCCTTGATACATTTCGCCCACGCGGCATCGGAGAGCGGCTTTTCCATCTTCCGCGTCCCGTACACCTACGTGTGGCTCACCTCTTCAAGGCCGCCACAGCCCCATCATTATACCGGCTAAACGCGTGGACACGCGCGTTCTACCTGACGGACCGTAAACCTTTCGTCCTGGTAAACAACGTCCTCCTCCGCTCGTTCCCGTTTCTACTCATCGCGAAAACTGTCTCTCTCTCTCTGCCGAGAAAAAACGGTACTTTTGTGAAAAAACATCGTCGAAAATCAAAGTCGAATCAGAGAAGCACCCACGTGAGCGAATTATTTTCCTCGTCGAAATTTCTTTTTTCTTTCGTTTGATTTATTCGGCGGAGAGACAGAGGTTGGCGAAATTGATTCGATGAGTCCCCAGAGATGATTTCGCAACGAGACACTCTCGGTTTCCCGCTCGTTTCCGAATCGCGAAACCTCGCCGTTCCACCTTTCACTCTCGCCGCCGCGATTACGATTCCGGGGCTAATAGGCGCGTGACATCGAGACGTGAAATTGCGCGGCTCGGGGAGAGGAAGTGTTCGTGGGGTAATAGGGGATAGTACGGTGAAAAACGGACGAAAATTTCCGGTGCATTATTCCGTACGTTGGATCGCAGTCCTTCCTTTCGCATGTGGGCCGACGCGACGGTCTGCGTCGCGTGGGCTCAAAACAATTCTCGGTTAATTAAGATAATCGCTTGTTTATGACGCCATGCCCCGGGTTTATCTGTCGCCACTCGGTGAAATTCGCTCGCCACGCCGAGAAAGCGCCTCGAGCCGCACGCCACGACTTTACGATGCTACTTTTTGATTGAGCAAGGGACTCGTCGTTGTGGGTGTTGAATAATTTTCATTTTTCCTCGTGTTTCAGTCTCTAGTTTTCATAGGAGTATCGCTTCTTTTGCAATCTTTTAGAGGAACGTTTTTTCAAAGTAAAAACTGTCGGATTAGTGCGAATGAAGTGGTTTTTCAATAGTTAAAATTGGAGGGTTGATGGCATATTAAATTTTGAGACAAGCACTTCGACGTTGGTATGCAAAATTGAAGATTGTTAACCTTTCATTGGAAACTGAGCCAAGAGGAAGGCCAGATAGATAAAAATTATTGAAAACAATCCACGGTAAAGAACATGAAATTTTCATTATTTATTTTTTTCAAAAAAATTATTCCGAAACGAAGACACTGTAAAAGACAGCATCGAAAGAATTTCTGAATTCACGAGTCGATACCACATATCAAATTTTGTCCGAACGTAAATTTTTATACAGAATAGTCAAGAGGAAGAAATTTACTATAGTACACGTGTATTGAATACTAAAAAAGTTCACAATCCAATTCTTTGAACATTATTATCCGCCGAAAAAAAAGCAATTGAAACATTCCCCTAATTTTTTTACGTAAATTTATCTCGCAAAATCTGCTGAAAATATAAATTTGCGAAACTAAATAATCATTGGAAACATTGTATGGAACTGATTTCGATTAAATGGAACACAGCATATCTAAACTTTCATTGGAAAAAACATTTCGTATCGAGCAGCCTAGCGCTACATCTAAGCTCCATAGTTCCACGCTTCCCGAGCAACTCGCAAGAAGAATAACCACAGAAGGCGAGCAAAAAGGCGTCTACTCCCGCGGTGGTGAGTCTCATTGCACCCGGAAAGGGCGGGGGAGAGCGATAATGGTCGATAGCCGCGATAACGCGGCGTCATATCTCATCGTCGGACACGAAGATGCCGACAAATTGTCCGAATGAGTAATGCACTCGGTTCCTGCTCCCTTCTCTGGCACGGTCGCGTTCCTCTCTAGCAGATTGCGATCTGCCTATCCCGCGGATCGCAATTATAGCTTCACGGTTGCGAGCGAGCAAGCGTGCCGTTGACCTAGTTATTTTCACGGAAGCCAGGAAATCAGGAGCATAAGCTTGCTCTAGTAATCGTCCGGCTTTTTATAGCGTCGATCGAGAGTGCTTTTAATGGCGGTTTCACCTCGGCGCGTCTCTTTCGAGCAGGACTTTTTGATTATTTTCCAATGTAGACATCCGATCGATCTGTTACAACACCGAAGTGTTACGTTCAACCTCGAGAAATTTCTTCGACGAGCAGAATTTGCGATTATTTTCAAATTTAGGCAGAAAACGTGCACGGTGAAGGGAACACGCGTTGTCGACACGTGCCGTAATTAATACGAAATTTCTCCGGTTCGAAACGGCGTTCCGGATCGGTTGTGTACGTTTTACGAGGATGATACGTCTTCGAAGACGTAATTGAGATTAATGAAAATCGCGTATAATTATACGGGATCAGTCGCACGTCGTAAACAATCATTGGGGCCGATCGAGCCGCTGGGTATATAAGTGGAAGTCCGCTTAAGAAGACACAAGTGGCAAGTCGAGCTCATCAGCTCGTAAAACCGTGAACCGGGGAGCGGACTGTTTCCCTACTAATGAACATCATTGAACAGAATGTCCCTTAAACGGCGAGATACACCAGTTACACCCTTCCATCCCAGGCCACGTTAAACGCTGACAATTTACGTGGACGAATCGATTTTTGGCCTTTAAAAGAACGATGGCTCGTGCCCGGCGTTCCGGCTTGCCTCGCCAGAATTGCAAAACAGCATTATTTCGTACACTCTTCTTTCCCCCTCGTTCACGCTCTCTCTCTCTTTCACCCTTGTGGTCTGTTTGATCGGTGCCGAGCGGAGCGGCAACGAAACGGAAGGAGGTGAAAGAGGCTGGAAGAGACGAGGGGTACGGCGTAATGACTGGACGCCGCAAAAATTCGCAATTAACTTGGGCCAGCCACGATGGTGCCGATGTCGCGTCGGCGTAATTGGTTTTGCAGAAAACTTTTACGTGTTTTCACGGCATTTGCATAATGTGCGAGGTGAACACGGCCGATCGATCGGTTAATTTAAATACCGAACGCGCCGCCGCGGTTGCGCGGTGGGCCGCGTGGTGCGCATGCGCCACTGCCAGCGAGCATGCGCGGTAGACGAGGCGCACACGGTCAGCGCGCAACCGGACCGACGTCGTTCCCTTGTAATTGCCGTTACTTATTGCCCGTCGTTGCACACACAGAGGCGACCTCGTAAACAACGTTCGCGCGTAGATCCTCCTAATTCGGCCAGGCTCGTGAATCATCCGACCGACTTTTCGCCGGTTTTTCTTCTACCATCGGCGCACCTGTCTGCGAACAACGATGTTGCGGCGATTGGGAAACGCGAGTGATTGGATCGGTGGCGTTTATGGATGGACAGATTGTTGCGCAGTTCTCCTCTTTTCCGATTATCTTTTCTTCCTCGAGAAATTTCCAGTTTTATTCCTGCGCGAACTTGAGTCACAGCGTGCCAAGTTGCTCAAGGTATCATCAGAGATTTAGAGAGATTTCTTAAGTACCCTGTGTTGGAAAAATTGGTGATTAAAAATTTAACGATTGCTCCTTAAATCTAGCAATATCGCGAGACCCAAATTTCTTGGAATAGCATAGCAAAGAAAAGCGCGCTCGCTTTAGGTCACGCCTCTCTCCCTGTTCCTTTCTTAATCGTCGCTGGTTCTACACACGTGTAATGGCGAACTTTATTGGCAGAGTTGCAGTACAGGTATATATACATAGCAAGTTGGTCGATACGTAGCGCGAAAACCGCGGCAAAAAGGAGGAGCTCGGTCAGGTCCGAAATGGTAGTTCGTGGCCCAGAACGGTGAATATCGTGTTTCACGTCCCAAGTTCAGCGCACGCCGGGCCGGCTCTCCCGGTCCGCACAGAGAGACGGTGAGTTTCGTGAGGGGATTACGGTACCGTGTCGGCATGTTTCGCAGTTTGGGACCAGGACCCAAAGGTCCGACTCGACAGGCACCGGCAGAAAAACAGCGGGGGTCAGAGGGGTCAGCAGCGGGGCCCTGTGTTCCCGGGGTCTCTCTTGTCATGCGATATGTTGCTCGTACGTTATGATAGTGGCGTCAGTATACCAGCTTTCTGTTCTGTCAGTGACAATGCTCGCGATGCCTTTGTGGCCACTACTCCACCGAGACCTTCCTTTCTCTTTCTCCTCTCTTCTCTCTCGTTTTTTTCTCTTCCTCTTCCTC
This sequence comes from Habropoda laboriosa, assembly GCF_001263275.1. Classification (NCBI taxonomy): domain Eukaryota; kingdom Metazoa; phylum Arthropoda; class Insecta; order Hymenoptera; family Apidae; genus Habropoda; species Habropoda laboriosa. The sequence goes on along the minus strand of NW_017100307.1, from coordinate 2,006,107 downwards.
TCTTCTTTATTTGTTCCCCCCTCGACTCTCCAACAAGTGGACAATAATTCGACGTACGGTGCCATTTCGCGAAAAGAATAGCCGGGAGGGATAGATTCCGCAGCGATAGTAATCGATCAACGAGATTCTTGTTTGTAATCGATACGTGTTTTATAACTTCGGACAGACAGTCAAATGTCGAATAATGATGAATGTTCCCGCTCCTGAGTGTTTCTGCTGTGTCATATGTGGGACGATTAGGGAAGGTGTAAAATAATAGGTGAGATGACTAGGTGAATAAATTGTGCGAGGAATATCGGTATCTCCTTGTCGATTGATAGAAAGGAAGGATCACTCGTTCTCGGCATCCCTATAAATTCCAACGATAGAGGAGAGGATTTCTTAAAAAGGATCACGCTGTTCTACTAAATCGACCAAATCGTCGTTCGCCTAACGCAACGGCTCACGGACATTTTTATGGATAAGCATGGTGAAGCACGCGCACGCGAGAAGGAAAGAGAGAGAAAGATGCCGATGTGGTAACACCAAGGGAACAACAAGGAGGGCGGGGAACCAGCAAGCTGCGCAGGTACAAATTTATCTTTGTTCCAAACTTTCACGCACTGACAGCGCTCTGGCTGTTGGTGTCCACAAAGTTGGCTGGACGTGACACACCGTGGCGATATCCAGACGATATTTTTCTTACTTTCTTTCTACCTCCGTCTTCGCCTCTCCAGAATGTATCCTAGTCGTGAAAAGGTTGGAGGCGCGCGGTTGTCCAGAGGTGAGTCACACGCGCACCTCTTTCGAAGTTTCTTTCCTTCTCTCCCCGTCGCGCTATCTATCTCTGTTTGTCTGTTCGTTCTTTTTTTTTTTTTTTTCTTTCGTTTTAAACTCGTTCGCTTTTTCGGGGCGAGCACGAAAGCGTGAAAAATGACGCTGCTACCTTAAGAATCCGCTGGAAGAATCGACGACGCGGCGGCGGTATCACTCGGGGTCCCGAACGAGTTGACCTTCGATTTATAATTCCTGTCCCCCCTGGTGTTCGCTTCAATTTCTTTTCCTTTACACGCGGCGCACGGCGGCGCACCGCTTGCACCCGCTCCATGGATTCATTATCGTGGCGTTTAAGCAACTCTTTAAGCCGGTCGAGCACGCGTGAAATATTGAGAGGCAGATGGAGAAAAGGCGGGACGTGGGGAGTGTGCGAGAGCTGAAACGGGAGCAGAGTAACATCGGTACTCGGAAGCTTTGTAGTAGAGGTAGAGTGGAATTGGGTTGCTAGATAAATAGAAATTTTTTAGATGGGATAAATTGCTGTTGATCTCCGAGATCTATAGACTAAGCACAGACAAGTGGAAATTCGGGAATCGCTGTGTAGCGATTTAAAAACTTTTTTCTCATTCAAATCAATGCAAATGAGGCAAACTGCTATTGATCTCCGAAATCTGTGGACCAAGCCTAGACAAGTGGAAGTTCTGGAATCGCTGTATAGCAATTTGAAGAATTTTTTATCATTCAAATCAATCGAAATGAGATAAATTACTGTTGACCTCCGAAATCTATGGACTAAGCCTAGACAAGTGGAAATTTTGGAATCGCTGTGTAGCGATTTTAAGAATTTATCATTCAGATTAATCGAAATGAGGCAAATCGCTATTGATCTCTGAAATCTATAAAGAATTGAAAGTAAATTGGCAAATGACTCCAAATTTCTCCACTTTTTGACATTCTTCCAATTTCAGTATCAAAGCACGCGCTTGACGCTCAATTTCTCCCAAACGAAACAAATTTGACAAATTTCATTTTACGGAGTTAGTCGCTTCGGCTTCTCAGTGGCACACATTTCGAGGCCATACTTCCTGAAACAGGGAACGACAAATCTACAAGTAATTCCAGCTAGAAAAAAAAAAAGAAAAGTAGGAAAAATTGAAAATGGCGTTGCGGGTGCAGCACTATGCGAGAAGCATGTCCGATACACCTACGGTAGCCATATAAAGACTATATACGATATTAACGACACCCTGTAGCAGCAAATAGAGGACGATTCGACGACGTGGCGGAACAATGGACGAACAGAGAAAAAGATTCCGGCGAACATTGTCGTAGCTACGACTTTATGAGGCGAGGTATGTACACAGCCACGCCAGTTTGCCCCGCGCGATTATGTATCGTTTCTCGTATAATGCGATTTGACGCAGGTGGTCCCTTCCTCGTAACTCGTGGCCATTTTCAGCACAAGCGCGTGCGCGTTATATATTGGCCACGGGTGTGGGACCCTAACAGGCGTAGGCGAAAAAAGCCCCTTCTACGCTTGCTCTTTCTCCTGCCTCTGTACACGGCAACTACCAGAAACGTTCGTAAATATTCCCACCAAAAATCACACGGAAATGTGAATCTTCGTTAAGTCCAAGAGAAGGCGGGTCAATCTTAGCTTACTTCTCCTTCAACAAACATTCAATTTACAAACATTCAAATAAAAGAACAAAACAAAAATCACGAATAATTTCGAAAAATCGCACGAAAACTACGACTCTTCGTTATATCCAAGAGAAGTGAAGTCAATCTCGGCTTACCTCCGCATCGCTACCGCTCCCGAGAAGAGATGCAAACGGTACGGCATCGAGATATTCTCTAGCAGTCGCGGAGCAAAAGGACATCGAGTAGAGGAGGAAAAGTAATAGCGCTGGAGTAGGAAGAAAGAGGGTTGGAAGTCGGGGGTGTAGGGGGGGGGGAGGAGAGAGTGGAAGGCAAGATCAAGGAACAGAGCGTAGAGGAAGAGGTAAGGAGCAAGAAAGGATGAAGTCGGGCGGGGCGAGGCGAGGGGCGAAGAGGAAAGGGCAGAGAGCGGACAGAGGGATAATAATAAAACGAGATATCTCGTACGTGGGCGGTCGTATTGTTAGCGCAACAAGGCATGCGCGGCGCTTCTGTGTCCCCGTGGTGCGCGCTCGTGCGCTGCGCCCTTAATAAAGGATACGCGTGTGCGTGAGAGAGTGGCGTGCGCGCGCGCGCCAGCACGCTTAATAAGAGAGGCCACCGAGAGTCAGTGTGAGTGGAGGAGAGCACGGCCTTATGTAAATCGGACGGGCCCATCTGCGAGGGAACTCTTCTTCTTCTTCTCTTCTCCTCTGTACGCGCGGCGACCACGAGAAGAGAAGAGCAGAGGAGGAGGAGGAGGAGAAGAAGCGGGCAACCGTGAGCGCTTTCGAACCGGAGAAAGAGAGAAAGAGAGGAGGAAGAAGCAGCACGAGCTGCTGCCGGCTTCAAAAGCAGTGCCGCCACCGCCACCGCCGCGATAAACACGCATTTATTCCAGGGAGCGCTGTGTGTGCCTGACCGTAGGCGTGGGCGCATGCGCTAAAGCGGTAGCCCCAGGCAATAGCGCATGCGCGAGTGCTCTATGCCGCCGCGATCTACGTTTCCGCAGCTATTCTTCTTTTTCTAACTTTTTCTCTGTTATCCCGCGTTTATTTTCACGTTTTTCTTTTTGCAAACTTTTGCCTAGTTTTCATCGGAGCTCTTTTGTTAAGAGCTTCGTGTGCGTTCCTAGGTACAGACAGATCGTAGGGAGTACAAATGGTATCAGGATCGATCCCACAGTGCCTATCTACCTCGAGGCACAGCCGCGCTTAACATGCACGCTCGGAAGGCACGTTAAGAAACACAAGACACTAGGACCGCGTAACACGAGCGCTATCGCGACGTTACATTGTGTTTGCACGCATCCTAACCGCGGTAGAAACGCATGCCGATGATTCTTCCACGGTCGGCAGATAAACAGATAGGCAGATGGGTGTACACGTTGGTGCGCTCAGATAAGAGTCTTGCCGTGGAGAGGCCAGGATGAAAGTAGAAGTATACACCTCTCTCTGACTATACTCTCCACTCTACCATTTCCATTTTAAAACCCACGAAATTTCGTTCTCCATTTTATACACTCGCGAGGATATACTACCGACACGTCTCAATCAGCCATCCTACAAAATCGCATTTTTACCCTTTCACTTCGGTAGCGAAAAATCTTTTTAAACCAAGCTCGTTAGCTCGTAAGATCGCGAACGTGACGAGTGTCGCTTACACAACGATCACGACAGAAAGGGGCAAGAGATAACGCGTTACGATAGCGCGTTTCAAGCGCAACCTTCCCCACCGGGAGGTGTAATCGCGGAAAAATGTGTCCCTACCGACAGCGCGTGCATAATAGCGGAGACGTGCCGTTTAATGGGAATTTATTGTGGCGGAGAGCACGCGTTGATCCGCGATTACGCCGCGGCGCGGCCCCCAGTCCTCGCTTCTCTCTCTCTCTCTCTCGTCTCCGGGCTCTTTCGCAGCCGCGATGCAAATCGAGGACAGACCGGCTGCACTCGACGTTCCGCGAAAGATGAATAGGTCAGTTTCCTTGAGTCGAAGTGTGACTAACGAAAAGCCCGCGGTAACTTCCTTTGATAGTAGGCGCGTGCACGCACCTAACGGCCCTTGACCCACATCGCGGAGCCGCGGGAATTTCGCGAACGTTTAATCCTCTCGTTCTGTTAATCGATTATTAATATGCGGACGAAATTACTTATTACCTTTTTCTCCGGCTAATTGATGAGTGAGATACATCGACACGAGGTGTACAAACCTGTTGAGAAAAAAATGAGCGAATTTTTTTAAAAACACGTTTATCCAGAGAAAGAACGACGGGACAAGGGAATGATTCGGTATTCCAACTGTTTCCAATTCCAAATGTTTACGATGTTCGTTTAAGCGAAATGAGCTTTCTTTCGCGTAATGGCGGCCGGAAACCACCGGTTCTCCAGGTACACACTTAAATCTCTCCTTCGAAATTCACAGAATAAATTGGAGAATCGCCTCGAAAAATTCTCGTGCACGTATACAGGAGGATACGAGGGATTTACTGTAAGCAGAGCAAGCGGTTTAGGCACTTCCTGCTCGGAGGATGTTGCGGTCGGTAGTCTCGCAGAATGGAAATAAAGTCGCGTAATTGACGCGACCAGTTTATCACGTGGCGCAAGAAAGGACGGTAGAACTGGTATAAGGAAATTAACAACAAAGATAGGATCACGGTGAAAGTGTGCAGTTTTGTGGGATTTTTTCCAATATTATTTCGTGAGTGCGCGATAAATCTTCTCTGGAAAGGTAACCGGCCCGGTGCTGTAATTAAGTTCCGCTACACGAGTGTCGATCGTCTTCTTCCCTCCAGCGATTTTTCCTTCCTCTTGATCTTTTTCTCTTCGACGAGGCTCCTCTGGTTCGAGGAGAATTTCGAGGAGTCGCGGAAACTGAGAGAACGATTCAATTTTTCGCGATAGAAGCCGCTGCACGCGGTTCGAAATCGGGCTATAAATACGGCAAAAGCGGGGAAAACGCGTAAAACACGTAAGGCGCATTAAGAGCGGCATTAATTTAAATTGGTTACCGCCGCGGCTCGATGTAAGCGTCCGAGACCCTCTTGCTACAATGTGCTTGCCAGCTTTAAGAATATCCCCTTCTTGCGTGAATATGCATGATGAATATTATAATTCGCGCCTTATTTTCACTGCGGTACCAAGGTTTTAGCGTCTTTAAAATAGCCGTGAATAATTTTCGTATAATCGTGTGTGTGTGTGTGTGCGGACGATATCTGTGCTTATTCGTGAAAAGGACCGTTTAAAAAAGTACATTACACGATCGTAGATTATCTTTTACACAAGCGAGGCTGTAAATTACCGGATGAAATATTTAGAAAGATACACCTCGCTATCTACGATCAAAGAAAATTTCTGTAATACAAGTGATCCGAGGATCACGTTACTTGAGATCGTTAAATTCATCTCGCTTGTCGACTAAAACACCGTCTTCACGGTGATAAATAGTCTCCCTTGAAATACGAAGCTTGTAATTCCAAGTCTCACGTCGACGAAATCATTTTCACACTGGATCTTGTCGATTTTCTTTTCGGGTGTTTCCTTTTTAAGGGGATTCCCTTTACGTAGGCCCCGAAATCGCTCGCAATTAGGAGCGAAACCAGCGATAAAATTTGTTTATGGCGTTACCGTAACGATTTCCACGTACGACACTCCGCAGATAAAAATTTGTATCTGGAACTCTCGTGACCTATATTTCATCGATCTTGAGATCTTTGAGCGATCGCTTCGATGCGAAGTTCGTGGAAGAGAAGTTACTCTTCAATTGGAAACCCTCGAAAAATCCACGATATTTTACAGTGGTCGGTTCGTTCGCTGGTAGGAGATCGAGGATCGTGTAATTGCGAGGAAAAATCGTGGAAGAAGGAGGAGAGACGCTCGGTTCGCCGGATCTGAGCGTGAGATAGGGCAGGTTCGAGGAGTTCGACAGCGTATCGGGGGTAGCTGGCGATTGGCAGCTGGCCAATTGCTCGAATGCCAGCCGCGCGTTTCGGCGAGCTATCGCGATAGCGAAGAATTAATGCCGCGGCTGGGGAGCCCACGGTAAATAACCTCTTCGTTAACGTCCACCGAGGACCAGAATGAACACGTTTCTTCTCTGTTGTCTTCCACTACGCGTACCTCTTCTCGATTCTCGTGTGCGTTAGGTACGTACACAGTGGTGAAAGAAGGTTCGACTGGAGAAATTCGAGGTATCCAAGGATCAATTAGATTCACCGGACGATCGAAGGTTGCGTGTTGTCAGGACTACCGAACCGACAACGGCGCGTCGCTTATCGAAAATAATTGCCGAATAACGAAGTGACCACGCGTGTGCTGCGCACGGCTGGCGATCCGCGATAAAGGGTAATTAACGAGCAATTAACGCGCGCGCTGCCGCGCCGCCGGTGAATAATCTCTTCGTCCGCCGCCGCGGGATTTAATGGCCGGATCTTCTCGCTTGAGTAGATGCGATTCGGGAAAATTGGAAGAGTATTGGGTAGAATTGACAATGTATCAAAGAGGAACTTGGAATCCTTGAATATTTCAATTTTTAAAGTTTCTAATTTTGGAATTTTGGAACATTTGAATTCTGGAATGTTTCAATTTTCGAGTATTTGAATTCTGGAATACTTGAATTTTGGAGAATTTGAATTTTGGAGCATTCGAATTCTGGAATATGTGAATTCTGGAGAATTTTAATTCTGGAATATTTGAATTCTGGAAGGAATATTTGAATTTTGGAGCATTCGAATTCTGGAATATTTGAATTTTGGAGCATTCGAATTCTGGAATATTTGAATTTTGGAGCATTCGAATTCTGGAATATTTGAATTTTGGAGCATTCGAATTCTGGAATATGTGAATTCTGGAGTATTTGAATTCTGAAATATTTGAATTTTCGAGCATTCGAATTCTGGATGATTTGAATTTTGGAGCATTTGAGTTCTGGAATATTTAAATTTTGGAATATTTGAATTTTGAAATATGTGAATTTTTGAGTATTTGAATATTTAAATGTTTCAATTCTTGAATATTTGAATTTCTGAACGTTCGAACGTAAATTTATGAAAGCAGAACCACGACTAAAGCTCATGGTGGAAATACGGTGCTGTTAATTTCCCCATTTCGTCCGGGGAAGCGTTTAAACGCACAGGGAAGAGGCAGCGCGCTCTCTCGCGGATAGCTCACGATTGAAATACGCGCAACGTGAATGATTTATTTTACGATACCGCACGAACGAAATATCGTTGCGTATCGCGTACAAAGTATTATTTTAACGCAGCTATTTAGCAATTTCACCTGACCTTATTTCACTTAACGCATTATACGCTCAATTATGACATCAACCGCAACTTATGACTCCCCTATTACGACACACACTTGTGCAATAATTTCCACTATTTTTATCCCCGATTCGAGGAAGGAGTTTCTTCTCCATTATCGTCAACAGTCCACAAAAATATACCTACCTTTTTTCCCCCATTATCGTACTTCATATTCCGCATACCGCGACTAACTCGCACAGTAACTCACGGAATGTCGATCGGAGCTCTGTTTAATCGTCATCGAGATATCGATCGCGGTAATGGAATTCTCTCTTTCTCTCTTCGTGGAGGATGAAGAGATTCCGCGTTCTCGTTTCCACGGAGAAAAACTCGGCGAAATTAATGAGCTTCGCCGCTGTTGTAAATGTTAGACGAAAGATGGGAAAAGCTTGGAATGACACGGTCCCGTCGTTTGCATAGGATAAATGGGACTGGATTGCATGTTCCACTTGTCGTTAATCGTTTTCCCTCGATATCTATCTTGTAACATCCACATTTCCAACGTTAATACATCGTTAGAAGGGTTCGTTGACATTTCGAGATGTAATTGTCTAACTTAGTCGAGAACAGAGCATCGCGATTATGAAATACAGCGCGCGACGAGAGTGCGAAGTGAGGTATAGTCGGTGGAAGAAATATAGCGAGGTGGTAACTTCGCTCGTGCGTCGTCAGTCGACAGAGTACTGAGAAGATGACGGCTGGAAATCAAAGTCACGACCTTAACTTTAATTCAATTTCTACAGAAAAATGTAAAATATGACGTACCGACTCTGAACTGAAGCTACCAGTGCAATAGTGGCCTAACACCAAAACGTTTATTTTCAGATTATGGCTAAGGAAAGCATTTTTTTTTTAAGGTTGCTTAAACCACTGTATTAACTGGGTGTTATTATTTGAGGCTTCCGGGTGTACGCCGTGTCCAAAAGAAATTATATTCCGACGTTTCACCAGCATTGCAGGGTCTGGAGACGCAACTGATAATGGTGTGCGTCAGAGTGTTCACTCCTATAAGTACCCATGTTCGTTTAAATCAATTAAAAATCAATTCGTTAACGGGAGGTGGGTGCTCCAGAGTTGGTAACCTGTGTCTCTATTGATGTTATTAGGGTTTTCATCGTTTCTAAGGATTCCCTATATTTGCGTGTGAAATATCCTTCGCGTCTGGCTCAGCTGTGATTCAGTTTTAATTGGAAAACGTAAAATACCATATGCGACTCTGAGTATCATTGCATCAATCTGCATTCCTACTTAATGCTTTAATTAACGACCTCGCAATATTTCTTCCATCGACTATACCTCTCTTGCTCTTGCGTCGTCCCTCTGCACATTTTTCCTGCACAGTACATTCTTTCATAAACGCACTGCACTTCCAACCTACACCTCTCAGAACCTGAAAATCATTCCTCCGCAGAGTTCTTACGTAATCAAAACCTACAGCATCCCTTCAATCACCTCTCCAAAGCAACCTCCACCCTGTGTTCCCCTAAAATTCCATCTTGCACAGCTTCCGTGGCGCGTGTCTAGAGTGACGGTGCTCTATCACGGGGGCAGCGTGTCCGGCGCAGCTGTTAGCCTCGTTGGTTAGGGCAGAAGTCGACGGAAGGAGGAGCGGCGTGCATTAATAAGACGGCACCCGACTTAGAATAGTTCTCGAAATAGTCGTTCGGCCACAGTAGGCCGTGGTGGCGGCGTGGTTAGATCCAACGGGGCCAGAAGGTGCAAACCGAGAGAGTGTCTCTTTATCCGCCTGTTTTACCTACACGTCGGGGCCGATGTTCAACCTAGAATTCAGGGTTGATTTAGCCGCGATCGGTGGAAATTATCGCGACGCAATTGCACCGCTTTGATATCGCTCGCGTCTCGTTACACGCTCGTTCTACTCGTCGAGAACACCGGCCGGAGTCGTAATTCAGCGTTGTTTGCGCCGTTTCGGACCCGCTTCGCTCGTCGCAGACAGAGGGAGAGGAGGACCCATGGGAACGGAAATTATCGCGCGATTCGTTTTCGACCGTCGCGACTCGCTGAAATGTGCGACATCCCTTACGGAATTCCTGGTATTCTTCGCGGACCCCGCGTGATAGAGAGATTAAGGGACAATTATGAAACGCCTCTGGTTGCGCACTCGAGCACCTTCAGGTACACGGTTTTGCCCGCAGTTCTGCAAATTCCTCTATGGATGATTGTGCGAGAGAGAGAGAGGCTGTTTGTCGAGTGGCTCTTGTTAGACGGGAATGTTTCTTTTTAGGTGATTTTTTCGGTGGAAATTCAACGGGTCGACCTATTTCTACGATATTTGTGTGGACTTTTCTGTGGAATTTTAGTGTGCGTTGGAACTGAGGTGGTAGTGTGATTAGAGTATGGGAATGTTTGGTCGTAGACAGAGAGGATACGAGATGTACTCTTCGTTCACACCTCTAGTATTCTTCCTTCGTGCAGATATGGTTTTTGTGTTCAGTGAACACACTCGTTACAATCATTTTTTTAACAATCTTCGAACAAACTTGTGCAGATATGTGTTTTGTATTTCGAGTTGCTTTCGAGAAATGAAACCATTCGTTCGGACCTGTGCACCGTGCTCAGATGGAAAAGTTAAGAGAAACGTTCGGAGACACTTGACACGTTGAATGCCGGAAGAATTCTATAACTCGTCCACGGCGCCGAAATGAATTTTTTACTTTAATACATTATTATCTACATATTTATATATTTAACACGTTCCGTGCCGCGTGGGTCGCGTACGCCCCACTCTGGTCTTTCCGTTCAGGCCATCTGATATTTCGGCCTTTTCCTTCCGCTAACTTAAACTATGCAACTACGGCGATAATTTGTTAAAAGAAAAATTTTTCCTTTGCTCTGTAGCATATCTTGAACGTTACCTTTTTCTCGATAACAATGATTTTTGCAATCTTATAAATACTGGAAGACATATAGGGCGAAAAGCAAAACTGTTAGTCTCGACAATGTGGGACGCATACGACCCACGCGGCGTGAACAGAAAGTCACCGAAAATCGGTCTGGCACGGAACGTGTTAATACATTTACTTTAAATATGGCGGTGTAATGCATTAGATGAAACTTGCACAAAAATTACCATTTATGTATCCAAATTAGATGCTCTCGCTAAATAGCAACAAAGTGATTTTCTTCTATTGGACGGCCTAATACCGAAGTTTGCTTTGAAATTGAAAAAATTAAAAATACACTATTAAGAATATTTCTCTTTCGAGATCGACTCGTAAGGAGAGCTTCTTCCGGCTTACGAAGAGCGCAGAACCGCACCGTGTAGCTCCGAAGCGTTCGTTTTTTTTCTTCCTACGGCCAGAATCCGGGCCGTCTCGTTCGGTTCATTAAATTCGAAAAAATCGGCCTTTGAGAGCGCGGCCCAGTTCGCTGTACGCGGCCCTGCCGCGCGAGAAAAAGGCGTAATCGAAGTTTAAAGGGACTGCTGCTGTTGAAGAGAGCGACTCAGCTTTCGCCACGTAGTCGGTGCCTTTGACGCCTACTAATGAGGGACCAGTGATTAAGGGAGCGCACGAGGAATCGATGCAATAAGCACGATCGGGGAACATGTCTCTGTCGCAATGTTCTTCCCGTTGTATGGCCTCTATTCCTCACATTTTTCGCGTCTTTTGTGTCCAACTCGAGAGATATATCAAACGTACCGAGTAAAGGAATTGTTGCTCCAGTTTCTAGACCAATATTTCCAATTGAATAACTTTGTACTTGTTCGGGATGTTCGGTGTTTAATTAATTACATCGAATACGTATCACGTTCATGGTGTTTTTCGTGGTTAAGTTGAATATCTGGTAAATTGGGTTAGGCATCGAAATTCTGAGATTTACGTGGACTTATGACTCAAGATTCTAATTGTAAAATGTGCATTTGGCTCTCAAGTGAGTGTTACAACTTAATAAAGTAATTTAGGCACAGTTCACTCTCAAAACCAACACGAGACAAACAGAATTTCCCTCACATTTTTACGATTGTAATCAGATTGCTCGAAAAATCTTCACATTCTTTTGCAATGTAGCCAATTTTCGTTTACAAAATTTCATGCTAAAGAAAATGAACAAATTTCAGAGATTTAGTGAAAATAATTCACATGAAATCACCTATATAGGAGATCGCAGAGTGACTTAACATATCAAAATCCAGCGTGGAAAACCACTTGCACAAACTTGCTCAAAGTTCGACTCAAAGTTGAACAAATTCTAGAGATTAATTCAAAAATCCAGCGATGAAATCTACTTGCACAAACTTGCTCAAAGTTCGACTCAAAGTTGAACAAATTCTAGAGATTAATTCAAAAATCTAGTGATGAAAACTACTTGCACAAACTTGCTCAAAGTTCGACTCAAAGTTGAACAAATTCTAGAGATTAATACAAAAATCCAGCGATGAAAACTACTTGCACAAGCTTGCTCAAAGTTCGACTCAAAGTTGAACAAATTCTAGAGATTAATTCAAAAATCCAGCGATGAAAACCACTTGCACAAACTTGCTCAAAGTTCGACTCAAAGTTGAACAAATTCTAGAGATTAATTCAAAAATCCAGCGATGAAAGCTACTTGCACAAACTTGCTCAAAGTTCGACTGAAAGTTGAACAAATTCTAGAGATTAATTCAAAAATCCAGCTTTGAAAACCACTTACGCAAACTTAATAAAATTCGATTGAAGGTAGAACAAATTTTACGGATTAATTCAAAAATCCAGCTTGGAAAATTACTTGCTCGAACTTAATGAAATTCGATTGATAGCTGAAATTCCTAGAAAACATTTTAAATTCACCTGCTTAATTTTCCTGATAGCCACATCAGTCAACCAACTGCGTCCTCCTTCCATTTCCTCTCTCTAACTTGCATTATCCACGAGAGAAAATGAAAAAGCAAACGGAAGAACATCCTGAAACGACTATCGCCTCTATTCGAGCCATCTGCCTCGCAACGTACTAACAAGAAAGCGCGATAGATCTTGCGGGCTTGTATTAGCGTGGCCGGAACGAGGCCCGGTGAACACCGGACACGGGGCGCAGCGCGATCAATCGCGACAATACGTATTCACGATTCACGATATCTCGGGCGACGGTGTGTTCTGGAGCGGGTGCCGCGCGTGTGAGCGCTCGATCGCCGGATTGCAGGTAAGTACATAGTCGTGTTCAGCCGTCGGCGTTGCCTCCAACCGACGCATTTCTCCCGATAGAGACGGAAAAGAAGAAAACGAGCGAAGATTGATCCCCGCCCGTCGATCACCACGCTTTTAATTGCTATCGCGCCTCGACAACACCTTCCAGCCTGTCGCTCTGACTAACTGTGATTCTAGAGGAACCGCGTTTATAAAGTCAATTTTTCCTATTTTTCAAGTCCATAGGTAAACATTCTACTCTACTCTCTAGGATCTTGATAGTGATTTTGATTACTTCTACCGATGAATTTGGAATGATTTAGAGTTCCTCAGGAAAACGGTGTTCTCTCTTCGACGTGGAGAATATTAAAATAGTTTTGTTGAAAGCTTAAGGTTTGCAATTGTTTCAATTTTTCATTTTTAACTTTGTTATCGCCTGAAATTTTGATGTCTGTAGGTTTCCGTAGTATTGAAATTAATCTTCTACTCTAGAATTTGGAATTATTTAGAATTCCTCAGGAAGACGGTGCTCACTCTCCGACATAAAGAATATCAAAATAACTTTCTTAAAAACTGAAATTTTCAATTTTCTCAATTTTCCACTTCCAACGTCTATTACACGCTGAAATTCCGAAGTCTACATTGCAAAATTTCCTAATATTAAAATGAATCTTCTGCTCTACAATCCCGGTAATAATTTTCATCGTTTTTGGAGTTGTACAGAATTCCTCAGGAAGCCAGTGTTCACTCTTCGACATAATGAATATCGAAGGCTTGAGAGAATGTCGCAGCTATTCCCGATAAATCGGTAATAAACCGTAAAAGTACTATTACCTCGCGTTTCCCGGATTCGAGAAGTACCAATCTCCCACAGGTTTCACGTGTCGGTTCTCTCCGCGTGTCTGCTTATGCCGATCACTGTCCGTCGCGGTAGGTAGGCGACTTTTTAAGCGCTATAAAGGATCGTCGTTTCCGGATAGCCGAGTCTCGCCGCGTGCGTCGAGCAAAGCTGGAGAGCGCCGACTGGTATCATTACGGCCGACGACTAATTTATGCAAATCGCGCCATTTCCATCGAGACATGGCGCTCGGAAGTTTTCCACGACATGTATATTTCCAACATGTTCGCGATGCTCCTCGCTTATAGTCTTAGAAAACACATCCCAGTGTCTTCTCCCTCGACCGACTCGCTCTTCTCTCCTATTCTTACTTGACAAATTTCCAAACACCGTAGATCGTTCACATTTCATTCTCTTTTCTCCGCGAATAAGAGAATGATCAAGGTTGGAACATGTTCGGTATCGCTGATAATTAGGAATAGCGAAACGGAACCAGCGCGAACAGCGATGAAGAGGAAAGAGAGATCGAATGGGAAGGAACGCGTGGAGATGGGATCGAGAGGAGGGAAAAAGAAAGAGAGAATCGGCTTTTGTAGCGGCGCGCAAACAAATCCGACGTGGAAGCACCCAGGTTGCGGGAGAAAGAGGCCCTCTCGAAAGAAAGAAGAGGTAAAGGTGGAGAGGGGTGGCGAGAGAGGGGCAACCGGTAACAAACGACTCGCAAATCCTTCCTGTCAATTTAATCTCGCCTCGAATCCCGGAGAAATGTTAATAAGGGCCTCACTACCATTCCTTCCCCTTTCCCTCCCGGCTCCTCTCTCTTCCTGCCAAAGAGAGGGGCCCGTTTCTGCTTCTCTTTCCCGTTTCGCGGACTATGCGTGGTCCGCGCATGCGCTCCGTGGAGCGCGCGAGCCGGCAACGACACTTTATTTTCGCGCAAAGATACCGCCGCTGCGGCCGCCACGGCCACGTGGAAATTGTGTGCAAAGCGAGCTGCACCCGTCGTTTTTCTTTCGAGACCATCCTTCTCTACTGCCTTTATCCGCCGTCTCGTTCGCTCTTTCAACGGGTCTCCATCGGTCCGGTCGCGATCCCTTTCGGCCTTCCACCCTCGTAATTTATCGCGGTTATGCCAGGAGAGAGACTCGCGGTGGAATCTGTACCAACGGATAAAGGAACCCCGGTGGAAAAATACTCCCACTCTCGGTGGAGGAGAGGCCAGAGGGAGGCAGAGGCACTTGCAATGCTATCGTCCCGATTCGATCATTCGCTGCCGCGTGTGTTTCGCTTACACCGGGGGTTTCGCTACTGCCCGCGTCTTCTGACCGCGTAGCAAACGCGCGCGGACGACCGCGCCGCAGCTGATGCGATGAAGAGATCGCGCCGCGAGATGCAAAGGCTGCGCACCGCGCTCTTGCCGCAACGGATGAACAAGTTCAACGGCGATTTTCGGTTTGGAGGAACGAGGGCTGGAGAATTCATTTTGGTAAAAACAAGTGCTGTAAGATGGATGGTTTTTCAACACTTTCTCGTTCGAGTAGTCCAGTTAATTCACTCTTGTTTTGTCACTGTCGAGTGATAACGTGTAGTTTGCCTTTGCTTCAATATTCCAGCGTAGTATTGGTTGCGAATTATTAAGTTTCAGTGTAACATTAATGCATAAAAGAATGGTTTATTGTCGTTTATAATTGTACGATATCTGAAGGCAAAAATTCCTATGTCGAGGCTGACTCGACTAAAAGTAAAAGTGGTCGTTTACGAAGAGCGTACAGATACGCCCATCTAATACTCACAAATGAAATAGGGAACGCCAGAATGCACCGGGCATTTGCCTATGATAAAACAGTTGATCTTCGGTTATTTTTACACCAGCGTTAAATAATAACTATTTCATCCAATACACAGTGAGCACTTTTTGTTTCGAAAGGGTTAACCCCTTATAGCGACGAATCACACTCGTTATGCGGGTTATATATCTAATCAATTTGCATTTCAACCCTGACTTCAGGTGTTAACTTAAATCTGACGATTACAAAATACATCGATGCTATATGAAAATAAAAAAATAATCGACGCTAACATACACTACCGGCCAAAAGTTTGGAATCACCGAGCATTGCAACTTACATAAAAATTTCCAGAAAAAGGTCAGCGACTTTGAGAATTTTTTATCGTTCGAATCAGTTGATACGAGATAAATTGATAAATGTATAGAATTGAGATAAACTTGAAATCTATAAAAAATTAGCAGTAGATTTAATATTGACGAAAAGTGGGAGGTGATTCCAAACTTTTGGCCGGTGGTGTACGTAGCAATTAAAACATCGTAAGACGAGGAATTAAAAATTGGCCAACGATACTCGAGGTTAGCAAACGCCACCCCGTATCATAAAATGAGAGATCTAATTCTAAAACTGTGCGACGAATGTCGAGGAAATATTCAGCGCTAATAAGAATCGACGGCACGTGGTAGCAGTACCAACTTCCTGAAGGATCTCCTCCCATCCTTCTTTCCCCTCTATTCCCGCGAGAGAGCTCGACTAATTCATTCTAAACATGCCTGGAAATTACACGTTGCCCGAGATCTCTTCGCGTCTCCTTTCCCAGCCCGCTTTGATGGACGTGACGTTTTAATAATCTCATTTTAATTGGCGCCGGATGATGTAATCCTAACACCGGCCGTGAAGGCTTTAACGACGTGTAAAGGTGCACGGGTCCCCGTCGAGCAGGTATTAATTTCTTATTTGCTCTTAGGAACGCGTAACAAATTCGGTGTCCTAATGATCCTCTCTCGCGCCGGTCTTACCGATAATTAACCGCGCCTTCGTCTGTTGGATGAGATATTTTCCCCGTTTAACTTGGTCACGGCAGCATAAGGAAACCCGCGGACCGGGCTGTTCTGTCGACAAATCCCTCGCTCACGCAAATTCTCTGCTTCCTTGAAAACAGAAGTAGCCCCGGGATACCGTATAAAGTAAAATGCTGCGCGGTGCCAATTAGGAACCCGCCGAAAGCGGCAGCTCCTTGTAATAAATTTCTGACGTGCGCTGAATAGTCGCGTGAGAAGTGTTTCTCAGCAGATAGGTGTACGACTAAAGGTACCATTTACCTATGCAGGTTCTCTTTTGTATCTTGCAATCTCTCTTGTTTCTGTTCGAGCTACCCTGTAGCAAGTGATAGGATTTCTATACGTGTTTATCGCGGAACGATATTTGCACGAAAGGAGAATAATTGGAATAGAGAGATGGAGAAGCGAGAGAAGGGTGTTCGGGACTGAGTATAATCGGCGAAACCGATATGGCGAGGTCGTAAAATTAGTTAAACGTCAAAGTACACGCAATCCGAGCGCCAAAACAGCAATTTAAAGGAGATACAGAGCTCGAGCCTTGTTCAGATGTCAACTAGGATTTAGTATAAGTCGGTGGAAGAAATATAGCGAGGTCGTGAGTTCCCTCGGGCGTCAAAATTGACGTGTTCCGGGGGATCGACGAGAACCTGAGAAGATAGTAGCTCGGAAAACAGAGTAGAGATAGAAACTTGACCTGCTGTCCAATTTAATTAGCAATTGAACATATTTTATTCCAAATTGCACCAGTGTCGATCACAGAAACTACCTGCTACCCAATCTTCAACCCGAGAAAATTACAATAAGAACGACAATCCTCCGCGAACAATATCTGCTCGTTGAAAGGAATCCAGGTCCCAAGAACCTCGACAACTGCCAACAGTCTGCCATGAATCTAGAAAACGATCGTTTCCCCGTTACGCCTCGAGCTCCACAGCAAACTTCGACGCGCTATATTTCGGTCGAGAGGTTTGTCGTGGTGGTGTCGCCAATCCGCTTTGTGCCAGGACAAATAAACCGCTGACGCGCGGCGTTCGTCGCCACGTAATTGTTTTCTAGCCGATCACCTCCTCGGGAGCCATCAGAACCGAGCAATTCACGTTATCGAGCGCGGGGGGATTTTATTGAAAGCGCGTGGCAACCAGCAAACTCACGGGCAAGTCGGCCTTTATCGGCCGACCGAACGGATTTTTGGCACGCCACCGTTCGCGATATGAATGGACGATCTATTCGCCAGTATACGACCGTGCTGGCTCGTACAGTTCCGCATACCTATCGCCTATCTGCTCTCTGTCGTTCCTCGGAGATTAAACTTCTCTCCCCGGGTGAAAGTGGAGATTCTGATAAGGAGAACGTCGAATTTCAGCTGTTCCTCGAAGGAGAAGAAGAATTCGACTACAGAGAAGGCGTGCATAAAGGGATCGTTCGGATGTTAGATCACCGGTACACGTATAGAGAGTCGTAAATTAAAGGCCGGTGACGCGCAATGACATAACCTGTACAAATTTCCTCGCGCATAATTTACTTTATTGGCCTGTCGCTTGCCAAACGGGTTGTCTGCTTCGTCTTTTTTCATACGCGATACCGCACGAATTTTCGTCTCGAGGGTAAACCGCGCTAAATGGACCTCTACAAATCTCTCGTTCCTGAGACACTACTATTCTCTACTGTACCGATGGAAAACAAGAGGAAAACAGAGGAGGTGGAGGATTATACGGTGCCGTTTGATCTTTCGAGTATACACACGCTCGCGCCTCTCTTACCGCATCGTGTTTCGGTTATGAGCGTCGCTTTTCCATAAATCTTCCAGGGTAAGTGAATAAAATCGGTTTCTCTCTCATCGGTTTAAACGGATGTACTTTGAGTATTTCTTTTCTCTCTCTCTCTCTCTCTCTCTCTGCTTTCGTCGACAATTGGGTCACAGTGTTCCCTTGATGGGCTGGCGTGAACGGGGCTTGAGTAGTGCACGCGTGTACGAGGTTGGAGCGCGTAAACGCTGCGCCGAGAGGATCTATTGTTAGCCTAGCCGAAGCGTAAAGCCAAACATTCTTTCATACCGTATGTGGGTCGCCTTCTACGCGATCTACGCGCAATTTCTTCGAAATTTTCTTACAAAACACCCAGGCTGTGTAATCTACCATCTACATATATCCTGGAAAATTTTTCGAATAAATCTGCTCTCCGTCGAACGTGTCTCGTAACACTTGCCCGAGTATAAATCATTCACTCTACGTTTCTTTCCTTCCTCGCGTCAAGTTGAAACGCCCTTGAACAATTTTTCTTCATAATCCCGCCAATGTCGTCCTACAAACGATCACCACCGCGAGGCAAATATCGTTCGAAAGGTTATCGCCGAGGAACGAGGTACAGCGGCGCCGGCCACCGGTCCGTGAAATTTATTTCTCGGCGAATGAAATTAGTCCCGCGGCATAGCGGGCGCAATTTGTATAAATTTCGCTCCCCGTACACTCTTAATAAATCTCCTGTTCGCTATTTCGCGGCTTTCAACGACTCTCGTGCCTATGCGATCTCCCGTAATAAACTCACTCGGAATAAAATCTCAATTTGGCAACGAGTAATTTTCTCCTCGTTTCGTTCGAGGGCGTAATTAGTTCGAAGCATTAACGGGGCGAGCAGAGAGCGCCGTGGAATCGGCCGTAGCAGGGAATTTATGAACTGTCGAGGCTGCCCCGTGCGCCATTGTCGCAAGAAAGTAGGTATGTGTATTCTCTTTCGATAATAAAGAACTTCGTAATGCACGACACCAGGCCAGGCGTGGGCGTAATTGGCCTGCGTAACGTTACGCTTCGTGTCGTAACAACTCTTTGAAGCGTGTTCGCCACGCTCGCGCTTTATCCTCTCGCGCGGCGACGACGAGGAGCACACGCAACCCGGTAGAACTCTAATTGCCCAATAAACGGAGGAAAAAGCTGCGAGAAGAAGAGGTGCACACCGGAGGGAGGAGAGAAAAAAAAAAGAAGAGGAGTTTATTGGAGACTCGTCCGCTTTATGCGACAGCTTTTATTGCACACACTACTGTTGCTCTGCTCTCGTGGAGCGCGCGACCGCTGGTCCTCTCCGCATTGAACGGCCAAATATATTGCCGATAAATACAGTTTTATCATCGAGGAATTTTAAGTGGTGCCGCTGCGCGTTCTCTTCGTCCTCCTGTCTTCCTCTCGACGCTGGCCGTGATTTCGCGCCGGTTGCGCAACGATCGCGCGACGCACGAAAATTATTTTACGATCGTTTCGCGCCGCTCTTAATTCCTCCTCCCTTCCCACACCTCTCTCTCTCTCTCTCTCTCTTTCTCTGCCAGGCTAAGGAGACGCTAAACGAGAGTGTTTAAAGCGCTACCTCGAAAGCAGAAGAAAGCATAAATTAATGCACGAGGAACGTGTAAATCTTCCACTCTCTGGAGATTCGTTTCGAATGAATTTTCTTTTAAGAATATTCTCCCTTTCTTTTTTAGTTTCTTTTTCTTAGTACGTTGAATCATGCATACGCAGAGTGTACAAATTTTTGGAAAGGTACACACATGTCGTAGGAACGTTCAAAGCTAGTGACAAATTAGTTTGGGATGCTTTCCATCTTTCCCAGGAGCGGATTAGTATCTCTCGAAGGACGTGAAATATTTTCGTGTACCGTTGAAGAACTGTCTGTGAGATGAATATTGAGAAACGACGGCTAGCAGCCTCTTCGAATTCCTACGGTGTATCTGCGCAACACCCACAATCAACTAGTTCAGGTGGCTCTGTTTACAGGCCACTTCAGACGATCTACGACGTCGTCCGCGGCAGGCCTGATGCTTATCGCGACACGGAAGCTCGGCGGTGAAAAATCAGTCAAGTGTTTCGTTGGGAAAAATCCTCGGTCCTGTGCCGCGTGAGAAATTTATTCTCCGCTTCGAAACAGGCTTCTCACTTTGAAATCGTATTGTGGGATTTGGTAATTAATTAGGGAGTCGACACACTTTAGTTGTAACATGGCGTGTAATGCTTTAACCCTCCAAATCCGATTGGGACAATCCAGAGTTCCGTACATTATTCTAACGAATTTTAATTAATTCTCTAAAAGTCCGGAATTTTTTTAGAGTTAACATAGTCCACTACCTTTATATACTTGGCATTGGGAAGGCTACACTCATTTAGAATGCATGAAAATCATGGATTTCCTGGTATAGGACACGCTTCTGGAGTCCCACTCGAACTTAAAGGGTTGAAAAACACCTAAAACTCCATGGCCTTTTTTTTTTAACGTCGGGAAGATCTTCGAAAAGACACTCTCCTGGGAACTCTTGCGAAAACATCTCGAAAAAACCACTCTAACCAAATTTTCTTCGAAGCGGTCACCCATCTTCATTGTGTTCCCGGAGAAGGGTGCTGCACTTCACAGATCGTCGAGTGTTGGAACATCCGCTGTGGCAAATACCCCCTTAATTACAATAGTACTGATTATTCTTATAAAAGGTAAGGAATTATGGTAGCAATTAAGGGGCCAGTGGAAACTTTTTGCCCTGGCTAATAATTCAGACGAAATTGCCACTGATTAGAGTTAGATTTTAAAAATAGCCTAGCCGAGGCGGGAAGAAAAATATCCCGCGTACAACAGCACATTACGTTCACCGGTTTTTCCCCGTCGCCTTTCAGCGGTTGCTGAATTATCGACCGGAATCGTCGGAAACATTCGAGACGTTCACCTTTACCGTCGCGGCGAATTTCTTGAAAATCCGGACCGAGCGCATTAAACGCAATTAATCGCGGCTCCGGCTTGCCCCATTGTCGCGGTTATCGTCGCCGTTATGACGTGCCGGCGCGTTAAAGATAGCTACAAATTACGCGAGAATGGTAATGCGAATTACGGATAATTGCCGGTGCTGTGCAACAACATCGAATTCGACCTTTTTCTTCCGTTCTCGCCGATCGTCAACCTTCGAGAATTCCAGAAATTTCGAGAAACTACTGTACCAGCTGTTCCCTTCTTAATTAAAATTTCTTCCAGTTTCAATTCGCGAACGCTTCTTCCTCAAGTGAAAAATGTAGAAAAAAATGTGTTTCACTTGTATCGCTGTAACTACATCGTGTATGAATAATTATTAGTTAGGACGTAAGAACGTCGTCGGAAGCATGCGTCATTAGCAGGCACACCTAGTGTTTAAAATCTCGCGGAAAGTAAATTTTATCCGCAGGTACTTATTAACACGGGGTGAAATAAAAAGAGTCGCGCCCAGTCGTTAATAATCGCCGACAACTGAATAAGTATCTACTTAAGTCCTTCCATTGACAAGCAGCAACATTCGCGGACTGCAAACCGTGGTATCGTTTCCCACTCGAAGCAAGTACCTCCGACCGCCGATGTGGGCCAATTAATCGAACGAAAAGTCTTCCTGGTGATCATTTAAATGGCTCGTGAATCATAGTGAGACGCGAGGATTTCGATCGTCATCCCCGTTAGATCGGTGGAAGCGAAAATTGCGAGTAGTCGACGGGG
Organism: Habropoda laboriosa; assembly: GCF_001263275.1. Taxonomy (NCBI): domain Eukaryota; kingdom Metazoa; phylum Arthropoda; class Insecta; order Hymenoptera; family Apidae; genus Habropoda; species Habropoda laboriosa. Next base: position 1,984,112 of record NW_017100307.1, on the reverse strand, counting down.
CAAAACCTTGTGCGAAACATTCGTTAACATTCCCAACACGCGGTAATGATCGTCGTGTAAGAAGCGACGTGGCGGCATTCACCGCGATCTCTCTGGGCTCTGACAGTGCGTTAGAAAATTAATAGTACGACCTCGGCGATCTAGCAAAAACCAATATCGCCACTCCTCCGTCCAGGCTGACGAGGACTTCGCCGTCCCGCCGTTTTATTCGTAAATTGAAAAGAATCTCGAGGAACGGGTGATCGACGATGCTAATTAACGTTCGAACAGGTGATTCTGGATCGATAATGCTAACGAAGAGAAGTTTGCTCTCGTGATGTCTTCATGATCCTCCTGTGCGATCTAGTAGGTTTGTCCGTAAATTTGTGCAGTTCTCCTGAACGTGGAAACTTGAGGTTTTTCATAAGTATTTAAGATTAAGTAATAAATGACGTGTTCTCCACTATTATTTACGACTTCTTCTTAACGCGATGATAGAATTCTGCGATTTTCGACGTGAACTAACAGTCCAACTATTTTTACAATTCCACGTCACTGATGATAGTCAATTAAATGAAAAATCTTAATTAAAATGCTTCCTGTTTTACAAGTCTTGTCACTCTGACGCCCTTAACATAACTGACTTAACCCTCATCCGTCCCTCGTGTCAATTCGACACACGTCTTCAATTTTGTCAATTTGACCAAAATTTTTTCTTTATTTTCTACTTATATCTTTCCGTTTAACTGATTTTTTACCACTGTGTCAAATTAACACTGTGGGACGGACGAGGGTTGATAAATTTCACTCGATGCATAATAAACGAACCCAACAAATTTTGTCACAAAATCGAAAGAATTTTGACCAACTGGAAATTAAACAGTGGAAGTAGCCGCATTCCGTTTCATAGGTTTCGAAACCCTATATTGTTCTAATTAGCGAAACAACTCTAATCGTCCAGTTGCCAAGATTCCTTTAGAATTCTTCGATTCCCTTTCCACTCTTCTTAGAACCGGCAAATACCTCGGTTACTAAATCTCCCGTATCTTGTCTTCCTGACAATACACAACAGCTTTGTAGAATCGATCTCCGACGAATTTATCCAACCTTAACGTGAGTTCGGTATCGAAAAGGATCCTCCAGTTTGAGATGCACGCTCGAGTCTCGATGTGTCATCGGATTTTCAGCAGGTCAGGCTTAACGTTGGTCTCGGGAGAGGTCGGATTATCAGACGGCAAAACGAGGACGCAGAAAGGAGCGGCGCGGCTCGTTAGAGGCTAGCCGTGTCGTTGCATCGATCAGTCCCACGGTCAGGGCCCGTGTAATAAGCGGATAAGAGGGGCGTCGCGACAATCGGAACGATTTGTCAACGAGAAGCGAGATCTGTCGTTGCCCTAAGTCCTATTTCCTTAATCCACCGCGACGAACGACCGCCTGTCAATAGGATCCACGACGTCCACTTACGTTTCTGCGACACCTGTCGCCAATCTACGCCCGTTTCCGCTCGGAATCGCGAAACTTCACTTGAAACTTTGCCGTCGGATTTGCCGTTTCTTTTCACCACACTTCGTTCGTTTTCTTCTTGTGTCTCGAGTGATTAAAAATTTGCAAGTTTATTTGCTGAGAAGAAGCGCGAGGACTGTTACGTCTCGGCTAATCGCGACGAAAGTTAACGTACAAACATTGTTAAAAGGTGCTTACACTTTGTGAAGTGGGACCTTGCCAATGCTGACTGTGGTTGCGAAAGTCTTCGGTATGTAACTACATCCTCGACGAGATTTTCGCACCTCCCGACAAAAGATTGCGTTTCTTTTAGATACTCTTTTTCGCAACTCACATTCTCTACACGTCTACGATGAAATCTTGCTAAATTAAATAGACTTCACCGTGAATCTTCGGTCATTTAGATCTTAGCTTGGTAAGATCTTCAACCCTTTAAGGCTCGTGCCGGAAAAGTGCAATTTTCTTCAATTATTTTCTTTCACTTTCCATACTGCGCTATCTTTTCTATTCGATGGCAAGAATGTAAGTTACGGCGTTACAAGTAAATGGGAAACTTATTTCTACATAAAATAATCAGACAATTAAAATTGATCACGTTGAGAAAAGTGTGAGCGCTAAAGAGGATAATTAGTCTGAAAGATCCAGCCAGCAAAATTCAACCAAGAATGTTTACGTACCCCGAATCCTCCCCGAAGACAGCATTGTCCGAAGACAGCTTTCCAAACATGTTATGAGATCAGAAGTTGGGATGACGCCCCCCTGGGCCGATCGGGGCCCGGACGTAGGCGAAGCCGGACGTTGTTTCGGTAACCGACGAAAACGCTGGCCACGTAGGCGGTAGCGAGCAATTCCGAAATCGACTTTTCGATTTACAAAACACACACCGGTGGGCGAGTCGAGACCGATCGAACGACGAGCACGCCACGCTTGTTGTTCGCCAACACGCGTATCTGGGTCCCCCACCCCGGCGCCAACTTATCACGGACGAATCGGTCGCGTGGGCGACCACTTCCGGTCGACACGAGCCAGTCATCGTTTCGCGGACGATCCACTGTATCAAAGTAAATTTTTTTTCCTTTTTTCTCAGGGGGGAGAGCAAATTTACCTTTGTCGTAAATTCTCATCGTGATTCGTGCCATCGATGCGGAGGTTTAACGAAGTTTGTAGAATAAACGAGGCAAGGTTTCGAAGAAATAAGAAAATGGTGGATGAGGGATATTACGGATCGATGGAAGAGACGCAACAGGTCTCGAAGATGCAAACGGAACAGATGATCGTTTAAGATTCTACCGACGTTTCGCGGAAGTCCGAACTTCCTCGAGGGGTGTTCGGTTAGCCCCGGTGGTTCATCGAGCAATCCAATCACGCGTCGTGTTCTCCATCGCTTTCGTGTACTTTTTACAGCTCGTGTTCAACGTCGGATAATCGTTCCTGCGCGACACTCGCGGCGACGCGATCAGACGAGACGAGACACGACACGGTGAGGCAGACACGTTCAACGAGGGCCGAATTTATGATTCTCGTTTACGAGCCGCTTTTAAAACCGGAGTGCTTTCCTTCCGGTTAAAAAGTCACGCGCGATGCACTATTTATACGACCATTAGCTTACGATCTGCGTTCGTATGGTTCGTTCGGTATTCTATAAATATCGGGTCCGCGGTGTGCAGTAGTCTCGTTTCGTCATCATCCCGGCGACTCGTAAAGCGCGTATACTCCTAAAGCCTGGCTCTCGTCTCGACGCTGTCTCATCTATTCCCACCGGGAGTAAAAGCTACGATATCGCGAGGCGCGGTACAACCAGAGAATGCACGGTCGTCGCGGACGCGCGCGCGGGTTTGCTTTTGCCACGGTAAATGAGCGCCGGGAATATATTTCGTCGAGACGGAGAGGCCTGTTTCGCGTATTGTGCGTCCGTGCCGCGCGGAAAATAGCCTGGCTCGGGAACTTGAATAGACAGACCGTTACCGTGAGACGAATTAATTTCGGACACCTCGTCGTTCTTCTCCGTCGTTTGCTAACGAAATAAGGAAACGGTTGGATCGGGTAGACAAAGTGGACATGGTGTTTTTGAACCCAAGAACGATCGAGCGTGCGATCGACACTGCAACCGCGTGCACTCGTCGTCTAAATCTTGGTAATTTACGATCGACTCGGCTCGACCTCGCGCGAAACGGCGGCTCTCGTTTTTACGTAAGCGGCCTGAGGCCCGAGTCGGTCAAGGTTCGAACTTGCATGCGCTACCGGGGGCCCGAACCACACCGCCACTGGCCAAAGGAGAACGAGCGGGCGAGCTGTGCCGGTGCAGAAATGAGTTAAGGGTCGGTCGTTCGCGGCGGCCAGCCGAAAAATTCGCGGCAGTAAACCACCGCGGTACGCCACGGCTCGTTATCAATCGTGCGCGGTAGAGCATACGAGCTGACTCGGGGCACGCGCCTGCCAGAGAGAGAGCGAGGGAGAGGGAGGGAGAAAGAGAGACACGCGGCGCCCCCACTCTAGCGGAACGGGGCCCGCGGGCCCAGTCCTCCCACTCGATGCGGCCCCCTCCCCCACCATATCGCCGAGTAACCCCCACCACCGCGGCGAGGAGCAGTCCTCGACGATTCCCCTCGACCCGCCTCTGCATCGTTTTGCACTCGCTGCACGGGATGCCACGACAGTGGCTCTCTCTTCTTCTCCCCCTTTTCCTCTCTGATTTCTCTTTGAACCTTCCTTCACCATTTTCTCGCACCTATCGCAACGTTTCTTCGCGTCGTAGACGTTAGGTTTTCTAAATTTGCCTTTGCCCATCGTTCGTAGTATGTTTTACAAAATCGACTCGAGCGACGTCGAGTGGAAGAAAGGTAGAGTTGACGTTCTGCTGTGAGAAAGAGAGGAAAAGAGCGGTAGCGGTCGCGCGGCCTCTCCCTCCGTTGCGCCGTGGGCTCGGTGTCACGGGCCAGCGGTCGTAATGCGGCCCACACGCGCGCTCCACACTGGCGCGCGAATCGCATAAACACGCGCGCCGACGCATACACGCACGGTGGGGTAGAGACGCTAAGCGACGAAGCGGTCCTACCTCCTGCAGGGGACCGTGTCACGTGGCCCCCAGGCCGTGTAGCAGCCACGCAGCGCACGGGCTGTGCTCTCTCGTGAGCGGCGCACACAACACCAGTCAGAGACGAGCCGAGAGACCGGGCGCAGATCGCACTCTCTCCCAGGAAGCGCGTGCTTTCTCCCTCCCTCTCTCTCCGCCTCTCTCTCTCCTTTCTATCCCTCTCTCTCTGTCCGTCCGTCCGTTCCGCCCGTCTTTCTCTCGCTCTCCTTTTTCCCCATTTCTATCGCGTGTCGTAGCCACGACACGACGCGCCGCGCCGTACCGCGCCGCCGCAACGTCTCGATCCGCCGATCGATCCATCGATCGATCCGCACCCCCGCGGATCGTCCAGCAGAATTTCGCGCCCAGTGGAATTTCGACGAGTAGAAGGGTCCGCGACGCGAGCCTCTTCGAGTTTCTCTTCGTCCTCCACCACGTGTGCCACCGTTCACAGTGTGTGTATTTATAGTGCGCGAACGCGGTCACCCCGCGCGTGTCACCGTGCCACGATATCCCGCGGGATATTTCGTACGGAGGAGAAGGAAGGAAGGAGAGTTATCGTGTCGAAGTAAAAGAGAAGTTCTCGTGCACCCGGAACACCGAGTGTTCCGGTTCCTTTTTGGTGGATCCACGCGGTATAATAGTACGCGTTAAAGGTCGTCCAAGACTGGAGACGACGGGGAAAAGTTTCTTTGGTGCGGTCTTCTTTAACATCTTCCGAGGAAGAAAACAGTTTGAAATTTGTCGACAGAGTGGAAGTTGTGACTTGTGCGTCGATGGTGTGTGTCAGCGTGTCGATCCAGCCGCCGATCTTGTCGCCGCGTCCTCGGTGAACGAGGCCTCGCCTAACATGCTCCTGCTCGACCGCCGACGTTCCGGCTTCTCATCGCGGATGAAACTGAATGGTGTGCATCCTGTCGTTATCTCGTCGAGTAGTCTGCTCTCTGATAGTCTGTGCCTCCTCTGGAGTTTCCTCGTGCTTGTGTGTTTCGTTCATGAAAACAGTGTCAAAAATCCTTCGGAGGAAAAATACCTCTGCGCGCGTTCACACTGTTTTTGCTGGAGAAAAAAAAAAGTCACTTGGTTCGATCGAGAATCGTCGTTTACAACGTTTTAAATTCAATATGGAGACCTCTCGGTGACAGCTGGTGGTCGAAACGTCGATGGAAGAATCGTGTCGCGTTCCTCGAACACACGGGCCCACGAATCTCGTCCCCGAATCACGCGACAAATCACCGGGAACCCGCGATAAAGCCCTATTAAGACCGTGAAACGCGGCGATAAAGCTGGACAAGAGACAACGAGCATCGAGTGTCCGTACAAGCGGCTCGAACATTTTTACGACCTCGCTGTTGGTAGTAAAAAACGCGTATTAAAGGCGAGCCTCGCGTGAAAGCTCGCTAGAGATGACCGGCGAAGGAGCGTGGCTCTCGCGTTTCGACCAAATTCTCCGACGTGATTCGCGCGTTCCTCCCTTAACGACGGGCTAATGGCCCACGGATAATTAAAGGGTGCGCCGGTCGTTACTACTTCCGTATCTCTCCACGAGGATCGTGCGCTCTACTCCTCCTCCCGTCTCTGTCGCCGTTCGTTCCTGCTCTTTATTGCCATTAGTCGCGCGACGACTTTGTCTTCCCGCTGCATCCACGGTTTTTACGTCCATTTTGGTTAACACGTTCACTGCCACGCGGAATTGCTCCAACTGTCAAGCGAAATTCATCGCGATCCGTTACCGTTTTCGACGAGCTTTCGGTAGCAGTTGCGAAACTTCACTTTTTAGACATTTTTTTTAGTACAATTTGGAACTGTCAATTGAAATGCATATCGATCTGTTGCCATTTTCGACGAGTTTTCAGTAACAGTCGAAGGACTTTAAATTTTTTTAACGCAATTTCGAACTGTCAATGATCTGTCACAATTTTCGACAAGTTTTCAGTAACCATTACATCTCCAGCTAGAATACTTCTTCTTTAAACAATTATTACGAAAAAAGAGTGTCCACCGTCGTATTACGTGAACCAACATGGCGCAGGACGAAATCCCCGCTCGCGTAACCTGTCAGTCACCGTGCAAAATGCATTTCACGAGACACGGCATTGTGACATCGCAGCCAGAAACAGTACCAAACGGAACACCTACGAACACAGAGTCCCAGCTTGCCTAAAATTTTTCCTCGCCTCCTACACTATCCAATACTCGATTCGGTGAAATTACAAAATCTAGAACACCGACAGCATTTGAATTATTTCCTCCGCGAGGTGTCATGCTCGAAGCGAGCGTCCTCCGGAAGACGTCTAAGCTGTTGGTTCCTCCGCGCTGTAACCCCGTTGCGTGCTATTTTCGAGCGTCAGACCGGACGTCTGAAAACGTGTCCGTGGGCATCATCTGTGGAATAAATCGGCGCCGCTAACGAGTGGCCGGACAGAAATTTATGGGACGGCGAATCCCGATGCGGCGGAAGGCAGTTCGATAAATAACCTCTCTCGCGCGCTCAACCGAGGGACGCCTCGGCGATGACGACGAGGAGGGCGAGAGCTGCGCGGCTCGCGAGGACGAAGATCGGGAACACGTGGCCTCTCTTTCTCTGTCCGCGGCGCGGCGCGGCCTTAATGAAGCGATTCCTATCGGCCGGCCAGAATCTGATAATTAAATCAAGCACCGCGCCGCCGCGTCGGATATTAATTGAATCGCGATCGGATTCGATCTACCTCGTTTCGCAAACACGTCCGACTCCCCGCTTATGACTCGACCGCGCCACCACCACCACCACCAACGTGAAACTTTCTGATCGTCCTGCCGATTTCCTCCACTTCCACAGAGTGCGCGGGGGGGATTTTAATACTACGCCGACGACTTTCGGGAGTTCACGCTCGTTTAATTGGCCGGACCTCGTTAACGATGCCTCGTATCCAACGCTGGACCGAGTATTTGGTGCAACTTCGCTGCTGCGGGAGCTTGGGGAGGTGTCGAGTTTGCGGCAGCTTCTGTGCTGCTTCTTGAGGGGAATGTTGGGGCTTTTGTTGGGTGAAGGAGGCAGGAAGTCGATGATTTCGATATTTAGTCGATGAATAGGGTCTGACTTTGTCCAGAGCTTCTATGAATTTCTAGTAACATCGATAATTCATTCTACAGTGTTCGATGAGGGGAATGTTGAGGTGTTACTTGGGTAATCGTTTTCGAAATCAGTTAAGTCTGTGTTCGAGCTTCAGGATATTCGACAGGCAAAGTGTCAATGGCTCCACTGAATAGGTCCAACTTTCCAATACTCCGCGATTCTTCGAAAAAATTCATTTCCCATAGTATAATCGCAAGCTGAACGTTATTAAGTCGTCGTTACGAGCGCGTTTCGTCGGCGGAGGTTTCGTGAAACCGTGAATCCTTGATTGTCAGTTGTCAGCCGATAAGATCGAATCGTACGTCGCATAGGAATCGCGCGATAGCGTCCCAAAGAGAGAGAGAGAGAGAGAGAGAGAGAATAATCGTTGGCTGTTCCGTTTGGAAGCACCGGTCGAGCAACGTGTATCCGTGGAGAAGCCGCGAGAATAAATTCGTGCGCGAGGCCCGTAGTGAAAGATCATGAGAAGATCGGCACGATCAGATAAGAATCGACGGTACTCGGGGGCTGATGGGTCCGTGACGACGAAAAGAGTCTTTGGAAATGCGTGTCGAGGCCGAGGCAGCCGCCAGGGAGCCTCGTGGGAGGGGCCAGGCAATTCCTCTCCGGCATCAGGAGGGTCCGCTGTCCGATTTCTCTTTCGCAACCCCCTTTACTTTTTTCCTCGCGAGATTCCCCCCCTCGCCTCGCCGATTTCCACTCGGATAACAATTTTTCTTCGCTCGTATTAATGCTCGCGATTCAATTACCACCGATACTTTGTCTCTCGAATAACGAAACCCATAGACCACCTTAAAGCCCGGTTACTTAAACCGCTCCCTGCGTTAATTATGTAACTCGATAAGTCGTTAAAGTAACAAATCGCGCCATTAACCTGGTCACGGTTAATCAACCGAGGCGTTTCAAACGGGCAGAAAAGCTCCGCGAATTAATGAACGCCTGCGTATCGAATTCCCGTGGGCACAGGACGGTTAATAACGACGTGATAAGTAGGTTGGAAATCGAGACGGAACCGAGTTAAGTCGGGTTCCCCCGGCGTTAACGAATCGACGAATGCCGCTTCTCGAGGAGTTCGAGCTCTTCGTCCACTTCTCTCGGTGGCTCGAGTTGTTACGACCAGTGATTACGGTAATAGTGCACGGCACGCACGAGATTCCCCCTCGTCGTGCGCGAGTAATCCGGCAGAACTGATTGCGATTGCGTAATCGACCGCGATAACGCGATAATGCCGGCTAATGTCAGGCAAAGTGATACTTAACGCGAGCACACGGGTTCTGCCGGGGAATTGGGAGAAACGTGGAATCGAGTTGCATTAAGTATACGTTGGGAAAATTGCGAGGATACGCGAACAGTCTCTCTCTCTCTCTCTTTGGAAGGAAACGAGAATATCGGGAACCTGGTATTACGTATCAATTAGCGTAAGAAGCTTATACAGCATCGTTCCCGATATAAGGACACGAAACGAGCGGAATAAAACGACGATTATTAGAAAGTATCCCGACTATTTGCATACGAATCGCGCGAAATTTCGGTGCGCGTTCCGTGGGCGACGTGGATCTCGATCGTTATCCTCCGGTACGATCGAGCGATAACTCTACAATAACGATAAAGAAGAAAAAGGAAGATCGAGGAGAGACGCGTAAACGCGAGATGCTGAAAGGTGTTGCGAGAAGTTGCGAAATCCTCGGGATATTGCACACGTATAGGATTCGCGTAAAGGCGACGAACGGATCGAGCGTAAACGCGAAAATATGCGGCTCCGGTGGGCGAGAGAGCACGAAGCTCCTTGGATAATTAAAAATGTACATAATAATCGAGGAGAGGAGGGAGAGGAGGCAAGGAAATCGCGCGATTACGTGGGCTCTTATTTAGTGCGCGCCGTTGCTCGTATCTCCGCGTGATCGCGCGCGCAGGCATCGATAATTTCGGTGTTAATTAAACGGCCGTGCGTGCGTGCGTGGGTGCGCGGCGAAACGCGCGTCCAGAGGAGAACGTTTCAGTGTGTTTTGTCAACTTTCACTGTCTCGTTTCCAGCCGCCTCTCGTGCACGCCGCGTTTTAATGCCCTCCTCGATGATGGTTATTAAGCCGCGTTGACGAAAAGCGACGTCCGGTGGCGAAACTGCTGTCGCTTCTTCGCCGCCGCCGCCATGAGCATTGCGTTTGCGCGCGCCGCGTGGCGCATCGCTTGTGCGGGCATCGATGTCTCCCCAGTCACCGTGCGAAATCACGCTAGAAAGAGGACATTGCGCGTTTTTACCCGTACGTTCGGCTTCTCGGTCGTCGGAGGACGCTAAAAGGAAGCTGAATGCCAAGTATTCCAGCGAGTACAAGATGTTAATTACGTGTGAAATTGATAAAACGATCCGTCCGGTAATAGCCACGTAATGTCTTACACGAGCATCTACGAGCCCGCCTGACTGTTTACGTTTTCCATATAGGATAATTGATTGTCGTCGAGCTCCGTCTATAAACGCGCGGTGCTTCAAGGTGGCAGGTTCAGGTTGTTTTTGATCTTAATAGCGACATTTATCATTCCTCGTAGGCTGCTACATAATTAATAGCGCTTTCAATGCGATCCTGTACACGGATTTGAATTTTCAAACCGAACTCGCTCCTCCTATCCGATTCGTATTTTCAACAGGTGTAACTGTGTTAATATCGGAGGTTGAAAAAGAAAAAGCACACCGCCTATGATTTCCCGTGCAAGTGGCGGGCAATTTTTTTGCCTTGCTTTCACTCCCCACGATTTTTCTGAATGAGCAGCCGCCGGGCAAAGTGTGTGCCTCTCACGTTTTCGAAAGTTCCACCAAGCGCCTCTCTCGACCGGCTGTTTCCCGGCCCGTCGATAATTCACCGTAATTTCGCGGCGACCAAACGCCGCCCACGCGTCCAACTCGAACCGAACAAGAGAAGAGCGGAGAGAGAGATGGTGGAAGAGGAGAGAGAAAAGAAAGAAGTTAGGGAACAAGAGCAGCTCTGCGCCACCCTGAACTCTATTAATTTCAGACGATTAGGCGAACCGATTCCTCCGGCTAATTGCCGCGCGAGCGCGGTCCAAGGGGCCAGAGATCGGGGATTAATTAAATTGAATTAAGCTTAATTAGCCGTGACCACTTGGACCGTGATCGCGGAGAACGCACGCGAAGGTCGGTTCGAAAACACACGGATGGACTAAATCTTCGGTCGCTAGTTTCTTCGCTCTTTTTTCCAACTCCGTTTTTCCTCCAGCAGTCGACGTTACTCGCGACAACTTGTCGAGGAGCTGTCATCGATTTAAAAATAATTTTCAGGCATTTCTGCTCGATCGACATCGATTCCTCCATCGCGCTGCGATATGTGAAATACAAGTGGCGATTTGAATTTTATGGGCGGAGTCGTAGTCTCCATCCACCGCAATTTTATTGTTCGTGCATACGCGACGCGATTCGTCATCCCCGCGACGGGGATTAGTACGGTTGTTAAAGGCGAGCCGCTTAGTCGGGAGAATCGAGCGATAGGCGACGGTCGCGGACGGTTCGACGGTGAAATCAATTGTCGAGGAGGAGAAAACGCGCGCGTGAAATTGAAACGGAGCGCAATTAAAAAGGGAGGGCCCGGTGAAAGTGTTACGTCAGAGCTGCGGCGATTGTTTCAAATTGCCGGCGATTAATTAACCCGGCGTAACGGTGTTTTTAAGATGTAACCGCGTGTTCGTTAAAGCGTCGAGGAACAAGCTCCAGCGGAGGACAAGCAGAAAGGGCAGACTACGTGACGTCGAGTACTGAAAATTTTTGCTCCTCTCGAAGAAGTTCGATCGAAGAAAGCGCAGTGCTCGAGGGGAGAATCGTCGATCGTCGATGAGACGCGCGTCTCGTCGTCAGGATCGACGTTTAGAATCGATACTTACAGGGACCGCCAACTGTTGGAGCGTCAAGCGTCGTGACGAGGTGCGGAGCGAATTTCCGCCAGCTACGTCGTCACCGGGACAAGAGGATTTTGTCATCTAGTCAGTGCACGTGGGGAACGAGATCAGCTGTGATAACGCGTGAAACTTCCATCAGTGCTCGTCGAGTGTTACGTTCACGAAGATTTCGCGAAAAGAGTGTGCCGAATCGAAGAAGACCGACGACGATGAGCAGAGAACTTGACAGTGAAATTTCGAACGCATAGTAATATATACATATACATATACGCGTACGCATATACGAGAAAAAGAGGTTATTTATTTGGAAAATATCGATCAACCATGGTTACCTTGGACACGGAGCAGAAGCCCGAGAGGCAGCACTGCGGGCGCCGCATGTGCGCCATTTGCAGACGCATCAAACGCGACAAAGGTAACGTTTCATTAATTCTTCTCATTTGAAAAATTGAAAACATCGTTTTGCAACAGTGCAACATTCTTGCATCGTTGAAAGCTGTGTAGAAACTGTTCGACCCTGTAAAATCAACTCGTGAGAACGTCGAACGTTTGAAAATGGAGGCATATCGTTCGCTTATCTACGTGAAAGTACGACGTTCCTCGAGGGGTTGGTAAGAACACTTTTCACGAGAAATTCCACGGTTAAAGGAAACTGATTACGTTTCACCGTGGCCGATTATTCGGGGCAGCGGGAGAATTAAACAGACCTGCAGAAGTAGTTTAGCGCAACTCTCCCGCAACGGAAGAAGAAGCGCTCGCTAATCTTTTTATACGACGACCGTTCTCTTTTCCGCGTTGCAATCCCATCCACCTGTCGGTGCTTGTGATAATTGCGAGCGATAGATGCGTTCCCTGGAACGCGATGCTCACAGGGAGTCCCGGTGCGCTGACGGGAAACCGGGGAAAATCGTCGTGGCAAAAAATGGCCGCGCTCACGTCGCGGAAATAAACGATGCATCTTCCGTTTCGGATTCAGTGTGAGAAATAATGTTCCCTTCGGATAACAGGACTAATTGGTCTCACGTTATAACATAACTGCTACAGAATATTCTAAATGATAATTTTCTATCCTACGAGCATTAGAGGGAATAATTTTCTTTTCTCTGTTTGATGTTGAAGATTTCGTGAAAATCGTTCGATTATCGTCGACGTTGGTAGAGAACAGGGATGTGAAACTTTTCGAATAATTCGAATATTCCAAGTGTTTAAATTTCGAATTCTGTTGAACATTGCAAGTGTTGGAATTTCGAATTGTGTTGAATATTCAAATATTCAAAGATACCAGTATTCAAATATTCGAAATTGAAATCCAAATTCTACTGGTACACCATTTTCGAATACTCGAAATATTCGGCAGAATCTAAGATTCAATCACTTGGAAAATTCAAATTATCCGAATTCTACTGGTATTCAAATATTCGAATACTCGAAATATTCGGCAGAATCCAAGATGCAATCACTTCGAATATCCGAATTAACCGAGTTATCCAAATTACTCGAATAGCTCAACTATTCAAAGCTAAAATCTGACTTCTACTGGTATTCGAATTTCTGAATATTCAGAAGAACCCGAGATTCAAACGCTTCGAATACCCGAATTAACCGAATTATCCAAATTACTCGAATAGCTCAACTATTCAAAGCTGAAATCTGACTTCTACTGGTATTCGAATTTCTGAATATTCAGAAGAACCCGAGATTCAAACGCTTCGAATACCCGAATTAACCGAGTTACCCAAATTACTCGAATAGCTCAACTATTCAAAGCCGAAATCCGAATTCTCCCGGCATTCGAATACTCGAACACATCGAATTTTCGTAACAAACCCAACAGAGAATAACGTTCGCCCAAGATCGTACTCGTTCCACGTACATTTCTTCACGGAACGCTCCGTGTAATTTCACCGTAACTCAGTGGGGCACTCCACGAAACCGAATAAGATGGTATCGAGCGATGGCGATCGGCGTAATTACGAGATGCCTCCGGAGCGGGTTGGTAATGGAACGTCTCGGAGGCAGGGGTCGTAACGCGGGAGCTTCAAACCGTAATTAGCGTATTTTCGCTTGGCCGTATCGAGAATGAGGAACGAGGAACAAAAGAGTAGCAGAAAAGGGGGGCCGGCGATCCGCGCGAGACCAAGCCTGTCGGGTTACGCGCGTTTAAAGAGTTACGAATGTATTCCGGACCGATTCGAAACTGGTTCGTCCCGGTTCCCCGTTCGCCAGGCGTCCTCGTTGTTTCATGCAAATCGCTCGTTAGTCGAAACACCTGAAATTCCTGTGTGGGACGCGTACATTGTCTCGAAGCATGCCTCCATGGATTATTCATCCAAAGGACTCGCGGGCCGTTCAGCTGTCAGCTCTTCGTGCTCCCTTGACGAAGAAAAGCCACGAAATCGACTTCTTCTTTCTCTCATCTCTCGCTAGAATATCTTCTATTCCTCGTACCTTTCTGCTGTACATCCTAGATTCAGATTTGTAGAATACCTTTTTCTCTCTCGAAGAGAAGATTTCGCGACATGTCGCAACCGATTATCCTCCCGATGCAATTGAAACGTAGCGGCTGCACGACCTTCGACGTAAAATTAGACTCGTCCGTGTTGTAAATCACCGGACACCCACGTGAATATTCAAATGTCGCACTTTTATGCAGTTTCGGATCGATCGCGGATGATGCAACTCGACTGCACTCTGCACCTTCCACTCTCGACGCAACGTTACTTAATTTAATCGTTCCTAACCAAACATCAAAGGTTCGCACAGACAGAGGCAGAGCACGCGCTCCGATGATTTACAGCGAACGATAATCTCGGAACGTCGTTGAGAAACCTTTTCCTCCTAGCAAAAGGGTTCTTTCAACAGCGTCGACTGTCAAAATCACAAATGGCCGGGGATTTCACTGAAAAAGCGCGAGTCGCGGGGAGGGAACAGCGTCGCAATAGTCGAGGATCGGTAGCGTAGATTTCATCAGAGATCGTAGGCTGTCGTTGCCCACGCGTGCCCTTCGTTCATTCACGAGCTCCTCTATCGCAATTACCATTTCTGTGAAACGAAACCAGGAAGAAAATCTCGACGAAAACATCTGGAATCACAAGCGACGATGTGTCTCCTTCGCTTGGGCAATGCTTGATCGCGCGACACCTCGAACTCGAATAAATTAGCGTATAATAGGAGGCTTGGACAAGAGAGGTCCTTCGAAGCAACGGTGCAAGGGTGGTTTCGCAATGGTAGAATATGGTGAATGGGTGCGCGGTTTCATTGATCCGCGCCGCGTCGAAGCACGCGAGCACTTCACCAGAGCAACCTTGCTCTATGCCTAGGCAGTTATGGCAGGCGTGACTAGGCCGGAGGTTCCGATTATGATAAAGCGCGTGGGCGAGCCCACGCTCGCCCTTCGCTTCGTTCATTCATAAATTCAACTCTCACCGCGTGCCGCGAGCCGCAGAGAAAGCACCACGGGGAGAAAGAGGGAACTCTCGCTGGCTGTCGCACCGAGTTACAACCTTCCTGCGATCGCAACGCCTGTCCGCGGATTACACTCTCTTCCCGATCGTCCTTTGCTTCGTTTTCTCGCTCTGGGTATTGGCAGAACGATAACTCGAATTGAATCGAAAGAAATTCGAGGGAAATGCGATGGTAGAAATTAGGCACACTTGTTGTCACTACTGGCCAACGCGATAAAACGCTTATAAAATTGCACAACGGGAGAGCAAGTGAAGTACGCTAATTTCTGCGTAGCGCAGTGTTCTCGCACAGTGTCGATTCGTAGATAAAAGGTGAAAATCTCAGCGTAACGACATTAAGTTGTCAGAAGCACACGCTGCTCTGTCGACTCGAATATCACCGAGACAAGTTGATACGGTAAGCCTGTCTCGTTCGTGGTCTTCCCCAACATCGAATCTATTTATCGTATCCACAGAAAGGATGATAGATGTTGTGTGTAACCAGCAACAACACGATCAAACATACGCGTATCCATCGGCTGAAAGATAGTTTATCGACTATGTAGCAAGCTAGCCACAGAGGCAGCTGACGTTGATGAGAAAAACAAACGGAAGGTAATCGTTCGGACCTCACGCGGCGTGTTTGCGTTAGCAACTTTCCTTCTCGATCTACCTACCTACCCACCTTTCCACCACAATAAAGACGTCACAATTATTACCATTATTAAACACGTCTGACAGCGTGTCTGCACGTCTCGTTCGGGGCCGGTCTTCTTTCGTGTTCAAACATTGACAGAGTGTTAAAAAGAAGAGGAAAGTAACGGCGTCCAGAAAAAGAGGGATAACTTACCGGAGAAGCTGCGACCGGGCTGGAGGGGGGAGGGGTTTTAACCACGTTTATAGATTCTCACGTCGATCCTCGCGATCTCCTCCTGCTAATAAGCGATCATTATCTCGATCGTCGGCTAATAAACGTCAACTGGGTGTCGCCAACGCGCCGACGCGTGATATAACGAGCAGCGAACCTTCCTCTCGCACCACAGTCTCTCCTTCTCTCTTATCTCGCGAATTCTCTGGTACCCGCGGCTCTACCACTCTGTACACACATAGACGTTGCCTCGCGGCGTGTGGTATCACCTCGAGAGCGCCTAGCAAAGCCGCCGGCAGGTTTCCAAAGCGGTCTCGGAATCGGCGGATGATTATGCGGACCGGTCTATTTCTAGAAGCACCGAGTCGACGGACATACTAATTATTTTTTACCGACTCGTTACCACTCGTCTTTGGCAACCGTGCAATGGTCGCGCGGCCCGTGCGTGCGGGAGAGCGGATAATAGAAGGGGCAAAGGACGTTGAGCGAGCGGATTCGCGATACCCACCGCCAACCGGGTCTCGCGGAGAGTGGAAAACGTGAAAGATGGAGAGAGCTCTTTGGTAGCTGTTTCGATCGTGGACTATCGAAATGTCGCGAAAGGGAAAGATGCTCGAGAGATCGTAGATCGTCAGGATGATATCGTAGAATAGCAGAGAGAGGAAAACACGAAGGATGGAGAGTGCTTTGGGTGGCTTTGGTAGCGGTTTCGATTACAAAGCATCGAAATCTCGCGAAAACTAAAAGACGCTCGAGACTGTTTTGACAGTCTGTCAGTAGCTTCGCCAAAAACAACCGCCAATTCCCCGGTCACTCCCAAGAAACCCTATCTCGAAACTCAACCTCCGTGTCCTTCGATACTTCTCTCTACACGAACCATCCGAGCTCCGTCCGTTTTCCACCATTTTCGCCGTTCACTCCCAAACCCATGGCTCTCCGGCCGGGTAGCCTTCCTACCGTCAAATCGAATCGGTCCGACTCGATCGACCTCCAGTCACCGGGCGGCAGTTATCGAGCGTGTGCACGCGATGAAAAGAGACAGTAGGTGAAAAACGGACGGTGAAAAGAAGCGAAGAAAACAAGCAACGGGGGGCGTCGCGGAGCAGAAGGAGCAGAGAGAAGGGGATCGAGAGAGAGGGCAGAGAGAAACAATTGACATTCTGCGCGCACGTTCGATCGAGCGGCGGCAGCAGGGGCCGCGGGGAGGCAAAGGGTTCCTCTCTCGAAGAAGGGGTGACTGTTGGTGGTGGGTACGCTGCCACGGAGCGACGAGGACGAGGGAACGAGCGAAAGGGGGGAAGGAGTAGATGCACGGTGGCATGCACCTGTGCATTGCCGCCATATACGACTCGAAGTTATGGCGTTTTTCTCAACGCTACCGGCGAGGATGTGTGCTCGTACGTATACGATCGTATCTTAACCGGCGAAACCAACTCCATTTCTGGACGGTAGACCGCAAACTACGCCTGTACAGCTCCGAGATACTCCGGGCTACGCCGTGAGGTAAATTAATTGTCCGCGAAGGTGTGCTCCCGACTACTGCGGTGGCACGATGGACGGGGGAAGGAAGAGGTGAACGTTGCCGAAGGGGAACTGGGTGGTCGAAACGAGCGCGAAGCTAGAGAAGACGCGGAGAATCGAAGGAGAAAGAGGAAGAGAGAGAGGAGGGTGAGGAAAAAAGAAAAACGCGGGTAACGACAGAGTCTGTGGCTGCTTTATGTTTATTAGACACGCCAGCTTGCCCACGCGGCTCACTGCCAACGCCGTTTTTCTAGCCACGGTCGCGCAACACCGAGACTGGACGAGTGTCGTTGCGAGTTTGCCTTCGCATTGTTTCGATTCACCGTGGAAATCGGGTTGCCTCTCTCTCTCTCTCTCCAATTTTACGCGGGAAATTTTCCAACGTTTCGAAAATACCTTAGGCACCTACTTCGAATCTCGAAAATCCGAAGGTCGTTGAAAACTACATAAATGTAACGAGAAGTACAACGATTACGC